>NW_026267104.1:7115242-7240242 GCF_014633365.1 Diospyros lotus | reverse complement strand
TTCTTTTTCCTGGTGGTCTGCAGTGTCTGTTCATGGGACCTATAAGAAGTTTTTGGAATCAATATTAGAGCAAGGCCTCAAACGGATGAAAAGACTGCATGTTCACTTCTCTTCTGGCCTGCCAACGGATGGTGAAGTGATTAGTGGTAAGATGTTTGGTTCTCTTTGATCAAATTGCTTTAGCCATTTTAATCACGATCAGTGTTACTAAAGGCCCAAGGCACACTATGGCACAAAGGGTGTTGGAGCTTGAGGCACAAGGCGAGGCGCGTGCCTAGTGGATATTAGGTGCATATTGACTAAAGAAAAAAAAGAAAAATATATGTCCTAGTTGAAGAATAAGGTATAAAATAGGTCTTAATTTCTATTAACATATTCACAAGCATGTTATCAAGAAATTAAAAAATTCAACATATACTAACAAAAAAAAAAAAAATATAAACCGAGTTACATACTTGTAAATTTCCAAAGCACGTCCTATCATATTTCAACAATCCCGCATATAAACATCACAAAAGTTAAAAACTTTATAAGAAATTTTAAAATATATTGTTGGCATATATATATATATATAATGAAAAGAACAATAAAAAATGTCAAAAGATGCAATTTAAAAGTCTTGAGTTAACTTAAATTAAGTCTTGAACAATTTATAGGTTTTGAATTTTAATTAAGATTAACTAATTATGCATTTTAAATAATCTAAAAATCATTCTCATCATTAAGATCAAACATTTCCATATTTTCATCATTAGAAGCATCATCTCTGATGTTCTCTTCTTCCACATCATCTCCCTCTCCCTCTTCATCAAGGTCAATTGGAGCATTTGAAGTAGTAGCCCTTTTACTCATTGCCAAATTTGGAGTTGAAAGCAATTGTTGTTGTTTTTGATCTAGTTGCATGGTAAGGTTCTTCAACGCCAGAAGCTTTAGAAACATCAACCCATGTCAAATCACCACCCTCATGTACACGTTCATCATCTGAGTCACCAAGTTTATCAATTGCCCCAAGAAACCACTAATTACTTTCATCAATTTCATCTAAGGAAAAGGGATTGAGTGATTTGCGTAAATTGAAGTGATGTCTCAAAGCTCTATTATACTTAACAAATACTAAATCATTGAGATGTTGATGCTCCAATTGGTTTCTATTTTTGTTATCAAGCTGTCATAATAATTAAATTAAAATTAGCAAGTTAAAAGATGTAAGAAATCATATAGTGAATATTAAGAATAAGATTAAAATGTTTACATGCTTAAAGATACTCCAATTTCTTTCATAGCCTGAAGAGCTACAAGTGAGGCTACAAATCTTCATGGGACACTTGCAAATTAGGAGCACAAAATTGAGACCATGATTCAACTGAGAAAAAAAAAATATAAATCAGCAATTAAAAATCTAGATTATTGACTTGAATTAGATAATTTAAAAAATCATGTTATCTGGTGCTAATTGATTCCTTCCTCTGATACATATTTGTTTGCCAAATAACCCTTCGGAATTCTTATACAAGCTTAACTCCTTGGAAATTTTATCTTGCACTTTTGCAATGGGAATTGACCTCTCTATGTATGCATACAACCCTTCAATAACCTCATTTTCTTCTCCAATACTTGCATTTGAGTAAAAAAAATCTGGATTCAAATAATATCCAGCTGCATGTAAAGGACGATGCAGTTGAACATTCCACCTCTCATCAGTGATTTCAAATATTTTCTTGTATTTGCTTTCCTCATCAAAAAAATTTTCAATAGCTTATTTTGCCCTATCCATAGTCTCATAAATATAAGGCATAGCAGGTTTATCCTCATTATCCACCACTCTAAGCACCTTGACAAGAGGCCTAGTCAACTTGAGAGTATAAAGAACATTCTTCCCAAGTGAATCCTGTAGCACTATTTGAGATGCTTGCTTACATCATGTTTCCTTTGCAATTTTAGATTTAGTCCACTCTTTTGAAGTGAACATCTTTTGCAAATTAGCTTATTTGTTTATGAAATCTCTAGAGGGTGAGGACAGCCTTGGCAAATCTTGTTTTTTCAAGTCCTAGCATCTCTCTTTTCTTTGTAAATGTTTGCATCATATTCAACACTTGTGCAAAGCCATGTAAGTAGCCATTTACTGAACATGTCTTCTTAAATGTGTTCTTGAGTCTAGGAATTTTGAAAATGTCCTCCAACATCAAGTCCAAACAATGGGCAGCACATGGCGTCCAATACAAATTCTCGCACTTAACCATTAAGAACTCTCCTTAAAGACATGAATAAAAGGGAAAAGTCAGCCATTAACTTCACTAAAAGTTAAAAGAAAAAATAAAGTAAATTAGTAAAACTTACTAGCTAAAACATTAGCCAAAGCATTATTAGTAATAACTTGAATAGCATTTGTTTCTCCTATTTCCTTCACATATTGGTCAAGTAATTGGGACAGTTTCAACTCATCTTTAGCATAAGAAGAAGTATCATTAGATTCAATAAACATGCTACTCTTTGGACTATTTATCAAAAAGTTTCCAACCATCACACATAATTGTACATGCATATCTTGCCCTATCCATAGCCTCAATCATTGACTTAAAACTTGGAGGCTATTGGGCGAGCTGGTCCCCCATGAAACCCCCTTATCTTAAGGAGGAATTGGCGCACACAAATGAAATGATGAAGAGTCATAAAGTGGATTGGGCAAGATATGGACATACAATTGTGTGATGGTTGGAAGGATAAGAGACATAGGTCTTTGCTCAACTTTTTTGGTAAATAGTCCAAAGGGGAGCATGTTTATTGAATCTATTGATAATTCTTCCAATGCTAAAGATGAGTTGAAACTTTTCCAGTTACTTTGACTGATTTGTGGAGGAAATAGGAGAAGCAAATGTGGTTTAAGTTATTACTGATAATGCTTTGGCTAATGTTTTAGCTGGTAAATTTTATTAATTTTTTTTTCAACTTTTAGTGAAGTTAATGGCTGACTTTTCCCTTTAATTCATATCTTTTAGGAGAGTTCTTAATGGCTAAGAACAAGAATTTATATTGGACACCATGTGCTGGCCATTGTTTGAATTTGATGTTGAAGGACATTTTCAAAATTCCTAGACTCAAGAACACATTTCAAAAGGCATGTTCAGTAAATGGCTACTTATATAGTTTTGCATAGTGTTGAATATGATGAGAACATTTACAAAGAAAATAGAGATGCTAAGACCTAGGAAAATAAGATTTGCCACGGTTGTCCTCACCCTTTAAAGATTTCATAATCAAAAAGCTAATTTGTGGAAGATATTCACCTCAGAAGAGTAGACTAAATCTAGATTTGCAAACGAAACACGATGTAAGCAAGCATCTCAAATAGTGCTATAGGATTCATTTTGGAAAAATGTTCTTTATGCTCTCAAGGTGGCTGGTCCTCTTGTCAAGATGCTTAAAGTGGTGGATAATAAGGATAAACCTGTTATGCCTTGTATTTATGAGGCATGGATAGGGCAAAAGAAGCTATTGAAAAATATTTTGATGATGAAAGCAAATACAAGAAAATATTTGAAATCATTGATGAGAGGTGGAATGTTTAATTGCATTGTCCTTTATATGCAGCTGGAGTATTATTTGAATCGAGATTTTTTTATTCAAATGCAAGTATTGGAGAAGACAACGAGATTATTGAAGGGCTGTATGCGTGCATAGAGAGGTTGGTTCGTACTGCAGAAGTGCAAGATAAAATTTCCAAGGAGTTAAGCTTCTATAAGAATTCTGAAGGGTTATTTGGAAAACAAATTTTTATTAGAGGAAGGAATCAATTGACACCATCTAACATGGTTTTTTAAATTATATAATTCAAATCAATAATCTAGATTTTTAATTGCTAATTTTTATTTTTTTTCCCTTAGTTGAATGGTGGTCTCAATTTGGTACTAGAACCCCTAATTTGCAAAAGTTTGCCATGAAGACTTGTAGCTCTTTTAGGCTGTGAAAGAAATTGTTGTATCTTTGAGCATGTAAGCATTTTAATCTTATTCTTAATATTTACTATATGATTTCTTATATCTTTAACTTACTAATTCTAATTTAATTATTATGACAACTTGATAACAAAAAGAGAAACCAATTGGAGCAACATCTCAATGATTTAGTATTTGTTAAGTACAATAGAGCTTTGAGTTGTTGCTTCATAAATCACTTGATTCCATTTCCTTAGATGAAAGTAATGAGTGGTTGCTCGAGGCAATTGACAAACTTGGTGACCCAGATGATGAACTTGTATATGAGGATGGTGATTTGACATGGACTGATGTTTCTAGAGCTTCTGACGTTGAAGAACCTTACCATGCGACTAGATCTAAAACAACAAGAATTGCTTCAACTCCAAATTTGACAATGCATAAAAGGGCTACTATTTCAAATGTTCAAATTGAACTTGATGAAGAGGGAGATGATGTGGAACAAGAGAACATTGGAGATGATGCTTCTAATGATGAAAATATGGAAATGTTTGATCTTGATGATGAGGATAATTTTTAAATTATTTAAAATGCATAATTAGGATTTAAGAATCATAAATTGTTTAAGATTTAATTTAAGTTGATTTAAAGACCTTTAACTTGCATCTTTTGGCATTTTTTATTGTTCTTGGGATGGCATTTTTTATTGTTCTTTTCATTATATATATTATGCCAACAATAAATTTTAAAATTTCTTACAAAGTTTTTAACTTTTGTGATGCTTATATGTGGATTTGTTGAAATATGATGGGATGTGCTTTGTTGAAATTTACAGGTTTGTAACTTGGTTTAATATTTTTTTTAGTATATGTTGATTTTTTTTTAATTTTCTTGATACTAGGATATATATTTTTTCTTTTTTTAGTTAGCATGCGCCTAGTATCCACCAGGCGTGCTCCTCGCCTTGCGCCTCAGGCTCCAACACCTTTTGCACCGTAGTGCACCTTGGGCCTTTAATATCATTGCCCTTTACCATACTATATGATAAAAGTAGACTACAAATTAGATGGGTTGAAGAATGCCTATGTAATTCCTTGAATGGATTGTAGTCCATTTCTTTACCACTCTTGCATTGAAGAATGAAATTGAGAAAAACCAAACTATAAACCTAGGAAAATCTAGTATAAAGCTTTATGTGGTGTATTGATGCGAATCTTAACTTCTGTGCAGCAATAATTGTTTGAACTAATGTCTTGTTATCTTCTTTTTCTTTTATCCTTATGGCCCACTTTTCTTTTCATTGGTGTGCGCATGTGTTTTTATCTTTTTGTTGTGCGTGTGGGGGGAGGGGGGAGGTGGGGGGTTAGGGGTAATCTTCAGGATCTGCATGAAAAGCAATGTGCATCCACAACTAGTGTAATTTTGCTCATTTCTGACCATTGACACGGCTTGTCAATGTCCAGGTATGAGACGGGATGTTGATGTTTTGATCTTTCTCAATGTTAAAAAAGCTTTAGAAGGTATGTGGAGGGAACTGGAGATCAATTTGATTTTTCAGTTTGAAATTGTGAAATATTCCCTACTAATGATATAATAAAGGCATCGTGTTTAAAAGGAAGCCTGATTTGGTTCCTCTTCTTTGATTATTTTCAGAGGGAATGAAGCTCTATATTTCAGACAACAAGGTGATACTGACTGAAGGCTTTGACGGTGTTGTGCCAGTGAAATACTTTGAAAAGCTAGAATCATGGCCAGATAGACAACCGATTCTCTTTTAAACGTGGATGATATCTTTGTATTTGTTTCTTTCGTCCAAATTTTTATTCTATAATTGGACTTGTTGGGGGGCCATTAAAGGAAAAATACAGTGAATTTCCTCTTTCCAGAAAAAGTAAATCTGCCACAAAATATAAAATGTCTTGTCCGCACAGCACAGCAGCCTGTCGTTTTGGTGCTGATGCCTCGTGCATCCATACCTGCTGCAGCACATGTAGATCTTATATGTCTTGGGCTTACATGAAAAAAAGGGGGATTGCTGTTATGGTACAAGGTGTGTCTGATCCAAAACCTTACATACATCTATTTAGTTACTCATTTCCAATTGATGTGGAACGTGGCATTGTCCCCACACTAGTCATGTTATGCCTTTTTCATGTTGGCTTTGCGTAGAGAAATATCATATTTGTGTCTTGCTCTGGTATCGTTTTGTCACCAACTTATATCTCAGAAACAATCATTGTTAGATGTAAATGATTTAAGAGACAGGACAATAAGCTTTCCATTTGTCTTTAGATGATAGTTTGAAAGCATTCTAGAGGTTTCTTCACCAAAAAGGTTTACCAGCCACGAGCTTTTTTTCTGGAATCCTGGTTCTTTTCAAGGAAACGTGGAAAGCCTTTTATGCTTGAATCTTGGGGAGTGCGATCGTCTTCTGAAATTTCATAAAGCATAGGAAATTAATTTAGATGGGTTATATGCGTGACCTTAGTTTACGTACTAAGAAGAACAGAATTAAAAAGTAGAGCGTTGCTGGAAGGCATATATATGTCATTTCACAATAGCTCAACTTATTGCAGGATGCGTTTGCCTTGAAGCCAAAAATATGCATCTATCTGGTAATGGACCTGCCAAGACTCTGGAGAGATCAAAATGATACAAAACAGCAATTGCATTAACTGCCATTCTGCGTCTTACTCAATTTTTTCCCTTTCCTTTGTTTTGTTTCTTAAATTTCAAGCGGAAGCAGTTTGAAGTCAGAGAAGATAGCATTGGGATTCTGAATTTGCATATCCTTGAAGATTACGGATCATCCACGTGCAATACCATAGGTAAAGGTTTGTTCTCTGTAGACAGTGTAAAGCTTGGGTTCAATGCCCCTTTATTTCATGATTTGGAAAGCAAGACATACTATCATAAGCTGAAGTAAACCCATTTCTTTTGCCAACTAAACAAGTAAGGATTTCAAGATTCAGGGGTAGGAGAATGATGTTTAAGCTAGTAAGTAGGTCTAGCTATGAAAATTTTCAATATAGACTTGACCTAACATCTAATCAATGAAATTAGTTTCAATGTCATCTCAAGAATTTTTGACAGAACGAAGTTGTTGAGTTGGTGAGAGGCCATGGAAATACCTCACCAGATCTCACCCAAAGAGAAGGTTCTCCCCCTAGCACTCTCACTCTCTCTCTCTCTAATGGGGTGGAATCACCCAAACAACCAGATTAAGATTTGAGTTTACAATCTCATATTCACAGAGTGATGAGACCGACTGCCTCTCCTACTATCTTGTGTGGTTTTGCATGCTTTCCATTCGATATTCTTCTATTGCCATCTGAGCTAGGAGTCAAATAGGAAGAAAACTATCATTTCCCTAACTTCTTGCTGTCCTGGTACCAAGCAGAGAGTTAGCAGTACATGGATGTGGAGAGCGCAAATAACAGCGCTTTTAAAAGGGAATAAGCCAAGGGTGCACTTTCACCTGTCCAATCTCCTCTCGTTAGCAATTATCTCTCTCTGCTTCCCTGGTTCCAACTATAAACATCTCCATAGCAGAAAGCATCAGATTAACCATGAGCGAAGATGAAAGCTGGCTGCCCTATATGAAAGTTTCAATAAGTAAGGCATCCCAACGACAAATTAGGGTTAGCCGGGTTTCCCCCGAAGAAGACATCCTAAGATTTAGCTTGTGTGAAGACGAAAGGAATAACCTTCACGAGAGACGCATTTACTAAGGTGGTCCACATGCACATAAAAAGGAAAAATGCTCATGTTCCTGCATGGCATACCTAGCAATAGCAATCTTCTATCGCTGGCCAACATAACAACCTTCTTATTAGCACTGCAATCTTGCTGCAAGTTAACTAGATTGAGAATAAAAGGGAAAACTGGAACCCACCCCAGGCCAAGTAGCAAATGAAGATAAGAAGCTCCTAATTATGCCACACAAATAAATAATTTCCTGTATCAGCCAATATCAGAACCTCAAAATAAAGAGTCCCCCAAGCATTGAGCATGGTCCTAACGAACTCCAATCTATTGCCGTACATGCCCAAGTCATTACTTCGATAATGCTTGGGGCATAGCCTGTAAAGGCTCGACGAAATCACTTAGAAGTCTTCTGAATCAAGTAAGGTCCACAGTCACGTTACATTGGACCGTGGGAGTTAGTAATACATACGATGAATCAAGAATGTTTAAAAAAAACTACATTCTACGACTGCCAACTACAAGGTTTCTTCAAATCGTCAACTTGTTGAAGGTTACAGGTTTATCAAAGCTCAAAATATGATAAGAAACCAAATTTCTCGCAATATCAAAAACCTTTAGAGAAAATCAGATTCAACAGCTGCCAACCACAAGGTTTCTGGTATTTGCTTCCGATTTTCTAGTGAATGTTTTTGACCATGTGAGAAATCTGGTTGCATATCATATGCTGCATTGGTATTTCACTCAACTGTAGATGAAACAGCTTACAGTATCACAGTGGCAACAGGGTGAGCAGGTATGATAAAACAAAGAAGCATTAACAGTGTCAGGAGGTACCACGGGTTCTGCCGATGCATAAAAATTAAATAGAAATAAACTCTTAAGGAGATCAAAAGATCTAAACTATCGTAAGCTATTTTATTGAGATTCCACAGAAATGATACAAGTTGACCAATCGGCAAATACTCCTGTCAGTCATGAATTCTACAATGATAAAACTACAACAATTACATTCCCAGGTGTTTTAAGAAGATGGTCCTGGATTTCGTCAGATACAGCTCAGAATGCCCGGCAAATAATATGTCCAACAATCACAAGAACTTCTTCATCGTGGAATGCAAATTCTCTCTTGTATGGCATCGTTACAGATATAGGAAAACAAGATAATCAGGCAAGGAACAGAGATAGGTTAAAACAATCATATGAATCAAAACGAACAAGTGGAAACATCCTAGCAATTCCATGAGCATATCACTGTGCTGTCTTCTTTCCAGACTCATAGTAACTGAGATACCACCGAACAAACTTCTTCAGACCCGTCTGCAGATCTGTCGTGGGCCTATACCCAAGCTCTCTCTGCGCCGAGCTTATATTTGCATGAGTATATTGCACATCCCCGTTCCTAGGCAACTTCATAATCAACCTTTTGGCCTTCACCTTCAGAAGCCTCTCCAAAATGCTGACAAGATCCGAAACTGGCACTGGCGAAGTATTTCCCAAATTAAAAACCCGCAATTGAGCAGGCCCCGTCTTCTTCCCCCCACTGCCAGTACTCTTCTCTGCAGTGTCCAACGCCGCCAAACAACCCTTCACAATATCATCAATGTAGGTAAAATCCCGGGCCACAGTCCCATGATTAGGCCCCTCAAAGATCGGTATTGACTTCCCTTTCAATATATCCTTTGTAAAGAAGAAGTAAGCCATATCCGGCCTTCCCCAAGGGCCATAAACAGTAAAGAACCTTAACCCAGTAATGGAAAGCCCATATATATGATTATAAGTGTGTGCAATTTCTTCCCCAGCCTTCTTGGTTGCAGCATAGAGGCTTGCAGGCTGGTCGGTGCGATCCTTTTCCGAAAAGGGTACCTTTGTGTTAAGTCCATACACAGAACTAGAAGACGCCCACACAATTGCAGGCTGTGGATTTGCAGATTTACAGACTTCAAGAACATTAACAAGACCAGCAATATTGCTATGAACATAAGAGCTGGGATTTTCCATGGCGTACCTCACTCCAGCTTGGGCGGCCAAATGCATCACATGGGTGAATGCCACAACCTCGAAAAGCTTCTTCAGCAGGGCAATGTCGTTGATGTCGCCTTCCACAATGAACACTCCCGACCGCTCCAAGAGGGCTTGCCGGGCCCGCTTCAGCGACGGGTCGTAGTAGTCGTTGAAATTGTCAAGCCCGAGGACGCCGTCGCCGCGGCGCTTCAGGGCGGCGGAAACGTGGGTGCCGACGAAGCCGGCGGCGCCGGTGACGAGCACGCAGTTGCCGTTCCGGGACCGGATCCTGGCCGACGACCGGACCCGCTTTTCCCAGGCTTGGCCGCCCCAGGAATAGGTCCGGAGCGATCTGCGAGAGAGATCAGAAGAAAGAGTGGAGGAATTCGAGGGTGATCTGAAGAAGAAGACGAAGATCAAGCCCAGGAAGACGAAGGACCAGAAGGTGAGCTTGGCGAGAGAAGAATGCCACCTTAATCTGTGAATGTATGGCGATTTCTCCATCTTGAACTTGCCGGGCGTCGATGGGATGTCATCGTGGTGGGACATTTGCATCATCTGTGACATTGGGTGCGACGAAAGGCCCTAGATTTCTTTCAGTATGGGAGGGCAATCTAGGGTTTGGGTCTGGCTCTGGGAAGAAGATTCAAGAGGGAGGGCGGAGGGGCTTTCTCTGAGTTGAACTTTATTTATTTATTTTTATTATTATAAATAATATTGGATTGGATATTGGGGCTTTTCATTTGTGCGGTTTCTTGGAAGGAAGGAGGAGAAGGAGAAGGAGGAGTTGTTTGAATGGGTGACTTTAAAAGATCCAGGCTTTGATGATTGACGATGGATGATTAATAAGCAAACAAAATTGAAATGGAGGTAGGTTAATGGAGGGAGATAGATGGGGAGGGGGGAGAAGAAGAGTCAAAACACAGAGAGAGAGAGAGAGAGAGAGAGATTGTGTGTAACTAATGACAGGGGTTGATGCGTACTAATTCCCTTTATTATTAATTAGAGTAATCAAAACCAAAAACCAAAGGGTTTTCTCATCATCATTAATTAATGAATAGTAACAACGATGATGATGATGATTATTAATTTATTTTCTATTCACTTTTTACCTTTTTTTTTTTTTTTGACTGGTGGGGAGGCCTTCAAATGCAGACCTCCACTTTGATGGCTGGCTGGCTGGCTGGCTGGCTGTTTTTAGCTTTCCGTTGGGAAGGGTGGGCATTCATTAACCCTCCTCTGCCCCTGCCTCTGCCTCTGGGATGGATTGATTTTTTATCCAAAAGTTTGTTGAGAAGAAAAGTGTGGAGGAGATTTTTTAGCTTCTTCCCAAAAGCTGTTTGATTTCCTTAAATCATTTTGGATTTAGGGTAGCTATAATTTTATGTTTTTAAACATTATTAAGACGATTACAAGATTGTAATAAATATATCCTATTTTTGGATAAAAATAAATTTATTTATTGTGAATAATGTACAATTAATTAATTGCTGTCATCAAACAAGTTTGATGGCATCTCATGGTCCAATCCTTGCACCATTTTTGGTAAACTTGTCTTGGTCTTGCCCAAACCATGAAAGCACAGGCAACCTTATTGAATTATATTTTTTTATTAGAAAAAATACAATAATTAAAACCCACCCTATTTAAAATAGATCCAAACAAACTTGAAAAGAAGGCAAAATTAAACCTCTTTTGAAGAATCAACCCTTGATTAGGTGGCTTATGTTCCAATTCATGCAAGCTCTATCCCAATCCTTCGTGCCGTGCTGGGAAACAACAGAGAAATCAAATTAGTTTCCTTCATCTCAAAGTTCACTGTGACTTACATTCAAAATGAGTGGTTTTCAAGGAAAAGATATTGCACTTTACATGAATGAGTAAGTGAGAGTGAGTGCCCCACATTTCCTACCCACATACTCATCATCATGCATGATTACATTCATACCCTCCATTAATTTTCTCACCTACAACCACAATATTTAACATATTTAATTAGATTCAATATTACATGTGCTTGCTTGACCACCCATTTGTTGTGTATTAATTAGTGACTAACTAATCCAAAAGCCACAATACACACACACACACACACACACACACACATTGTTTAATTTATTAGAGACTTCATTCTTGACCCATTTCCATTATTTGAAGCCAATTAATTAGCTGGATGTTGAGCATGTGCATGCCCAAAGTGAAGAAAGAAAACATGTTTTAACTGGTTCCATCTTTATGGGCGGGCGGGCTGGCTGGCTGGCATCATGTCCCATATGCCTTGCTACTTCATCTAACCTCTACACTCAACACACTGATTATAAAAACATAATAAACAAAGCAAGCAATAATTGCACCTTCACTATTGCTCACTATTCACTAGCTACAACAATCTTGTCAACTCACCTCTTACTGGACACTACCATAATTTTCAGATACGTATGCAGTGCAGCAGTAAGTAATGTTTACTATATAAAATAAGTAAATAAGGATACTCCACTTCACTACTACGTACTGTACCTTCCATTGAAGTTAGTTTCAGATAGGTGAAGGTTTTTTGTCATTCTTGCCCATATTTTTCTTAGAATTTGGTTTATAGGATGTTGACGTTAATTCTATATATGGAGTGATATTAGCTTTCAGGTTGATATCATATGATGAGCAGACAGTACTGTGTAAAAAGTTATTACTTAGTCTTATAATATGATTTTACTCTCTCTCTCTCTCTCTCTCTCTCTATATATATATATATAACAATCGTACTTAAAAAAAAAAAAAAAGCTAGCATGCGTGGAGTACTGTGAAAAGCTAGCTAATTAAACATTGATGTCGTGCATGAATCAATATATATATATATATATTTTGTACTGATTAAAGTAGCTAATGAAGCGTAATTTTATTTTTAACTGACAACTCCTTTGATCTCGTTGTCAGGCAAAAAAAAATACAATGTTTCAATTAATCTTGAATAATTATAAATAATTCTATTATAACAAATTAATTAAAAATAAAAATGCTAAATTTACTTTTAATAAGTGGAGAAAATTAAGTGACGCCAATTGATAATTAATTTAATAAAAAATAAAAAAAGTGAGAAAATGTAACTACTAACCCAATTAATTAGTCTCTAAACCCAAGCAAAATTTTAATTTATCTCAGAAGAAGTGCGATAGCAAATCAATCCATAATCAAAGTGAAATCCGATTCATCTTTGTATCGGAAAATCATGAAAGCAGAGTAATCGATCTCTAAACAATTGATTTTTTAATATTTTTTTCAATAAATATAATTTTTATTGGATTTTTAATTAAACACAGTTTTTTGAATTTTCTTATTTTTGTACTCTATAATAAAATTTTTGATTAAATTTTCAAATACTATATATATTTATGCTTCTAATTTCAAAAGTTAAAATTTTCTTCTCTCTTTTTGGCTTAGTAGTTATATTTTTTCATTTTTTTTTCCTTTCAAATCATCAATTGATAACCTTTTTCTCTATTTAGGGAAATTTTGGTATTTTTATTTTTAATTAATTTGTGATAGTAGAATTGTTTAAGATTAATTAGGTATCGTAATTTTTTTTAACATGTATATATAATTTTTTTAAAATGATGTTAAAAGGGTTCTTAATAAAAAATAAAACTATAAAAGAATTAAATAGCTTCAGTTATACACTTTAAGGGATTTAATACATTTTAGCATAAGATTTTCTCGTTAAATAAGAATTTGAGAAATTATTTAATACAATCAATTGGTCGAAAAGAATTTTAATGTCGGATCGCCAAGTCAAAAAGCTGCACTTAATTATACCAAATTAAAATATTATCTTAAAATATCTTTTAATATTATTATAATATATATATATATATATATATAGATGAGTTGAGAGGCAACTAAAAACCGTTCATCATAGTAAAGTAATGTTTATTAATTAAGATATATATTGAAAAGAGTGAAATATAAAAAGTATTTTGAATAAAAATATTTTTCATTATGTTTGTTAATTTTTTTAAAAAGAAGTTAAACTTAAACTTTTAAAATAAATTTATCCCTTCTATCTCGTTAGATAATTTATTTTGAATTTCACAAATAAATTATTTTGATAAAATCTTATCTTATTCATTTTAATAAACAAATTTATTAAATTTATCTAACAAATTAGGTATAAGAAGATTTATTAAATTTATCTATCTTTTGGTAATTTATAAAGTAAATTTGCAAATCTAATTACCTTTTATCTTTAAATTGTTTGGTCAAAGAGCACATGCTTTAAAAATTAGTAGATGATACTCTATATTTGGAACTAAAGTATAAAATTAATTGTTTGCACATAACATGCTAAAAACTTAAAAATATATATAATCTTATATTTTAGCCCCTATTATTTTTACTCTTTTCAGGTCATTTTGAGTTTTCAGTTTTTCAAAATATTGTAAATGTATTTATTTTTATATTTTAAAAAATATATTTTTAAAAATAAGAAAAAAATTTTATAAGGAAAACTTAAAATAACAAAAGGTCATTTTGACTATTTTGCATCACAAACATGTCCAAAATTTTTAAAACTTGAAAAACGCTACAAACAAAAAGAAATGTGTTTTCAATCAAAACAAACATTCAAAACCCAAAACTTATTTCAATCAAAAAGAAATATGTTTATTCTCATCCCCCATTTTAACTATAACAAAAATTAATTCCTTTTATATCTCACATTTATATATTTTTTATTTACTTATTATTAGTATTAGTATTAATAATATTTAAATAATATTAATAAATAATAATCAATAAAAATTAATAAATGCACTAAACTAGAAATTACTAAATAATAATTATTAAATATACTAAATTAAAAATTAATAAGTAAAAATTACATACACGATAGGTAAATGAATACTACAATATCATATTGTTGTTGCCAAAATACAACAATTAAAATTTGTGATGTGTGGGGTCCACTCGAGCTTGATGTCGGGTGAAGTTAGGTTGCCGTTAGAGATGCTGTCACGAGGGAGTTTACTGTTAGGAGCTCGCCACAAGGATTCGTCTCAAGTCTTCATCGCTAGCTTTTGCCACTAGCCTTTGCCACAAGCTCTTGCCACTAGCCTTTGCCACAAGCCTTTGCCGCAAGCCTTTGCTACAAGCTCTTGCCATTAGCCTTTGCCACAAGCCTTTGCCACAAGCCCTTGCCACAAGTTTTTGCCACAAGCTCTTGCCACAAGCTCTTGCCACTAGCCTTCGCCACAAGCCCTTGCCGCTAGCTTTTGGCCCTGTTAGCACTGAGAGAATAGGTTAGAAGGCTCGCGGGAATCTTCCCCGCGAAGACCCTCCGATGCCAAAGTCAGTCCCCAATGCCCATGACTATTCACCAGAAGCAGTAAATGTGCAATCAAAGTGTAAATTTTTACCAGAATCAAAAGTCCTGTTCATTGTCTTCTAGTGGGGTATTTATAGGGCGCGATTTTCAAGGGTACCTGGTGGTGACACGTGTCTTCTCCTGGATGGAGCTCTTGGTTTTTTCCGAAAGGAGTACACCGCCGCACCTGCTGAGAAGGCCGGTAGGCGTCGCATGACTAACGGCCGCAAACTTGCGGCACTGCCGTGAGCGTGTGGCAGGTCGCGAGCTCGCGGCATGGCCTTGCCGCGAGCTTGCGCTATGCCATTGCCGCAAGCTCGCGGCAAGGCCTTCCCGGAGCTCTCGGCAAGGCCTGTCCGTGATGTGCGGCATTGCCGCGAGCATGCCTTTGTCGTGATCTTTCGGCGTACTGTCGTTAATTAATTAAAACAATATTTCAATTTTTTCCACCCAATTTCAATGGCACAACAATTGCCCCCTACTCTTTCATTTTTGTCTTATTTAAAGACAAAATGATAGAGTAATTTAATTTAATAAAATTGGGTCACAGTGCCGCTAGCCTGGTTTTTACTCGCGGGGTAATTTTTTTCTTCCTGCCCAGTGGTTCTTCCGGCACTCCTATAAATTCTCCTATCCGCGCAATCTTACTGTGCTTTTTTACTCAACTCAAGAACCTTTTTGCCGCAAGCTTTTCGTTGGATTTCGTCGCAAGGTCTGCTTCTTCCGTAACAGCTCGAAGTTGCCGCAAGCTTCCAGCATCGTACCGCGACCTTCCAGCCTTTGCCCTGAGCTTTTCATTGTTTTGGCCGCAAGGTTTAAGAATTTACCGCGAAATGTCATTGTCGGTCGCGAGCTTCCAGCCTCGTGCCGCGACCTTGCAGCGTGTTTCTACTTTTTCAGTGTTTTGCCTCAATGTTCCAGTTTCCTTGACATTTCCATTTCTTGGCCGCGACGTTTCCAGCAGGTTGCCGCTAGGCTGCAACACCTTGCCGCGAGCTTCCAGTTGTTTTCAGTCTTTTCCTCTCTTTGCCGCGAGCTTCCGGGCATCTTGCCGCGAGCTTCCAGCAGCTTGCCGCAAGGTTGCTTGACTTTGGCCGCGAGCCTTTCCCTCTTTAAGTTCGCAAGTTGCTACATACTTTACCATAAGTCTTTTGGAAGCTCTTTGTTAGCTTTGGTCCCCATTCTTTGTGGTTGCTAACTTTACTATAAGTTTCCTTCAAAACTTTCCAGTGAGCCATGTTGCCACCATCTTCTTTACTTCCTGTTTCTTTTCTTTACGTCGCTTAATTAGCTAAAATTTTTATTATTTATTATTTTTATTTTCTTCAAAAGTCATGGCATCTAGAAGTGTGTACCTTCGCATTCAAGATCCTGAGGGACAACCTTGTCGATTTCTTATGGGCAAGCGTTCGTCTTTGACGGCTGACGATCTTGCCCAATTAACGAGTAACTACTGCGTTCCCTTCTCTTATCGTCCTAGATTGCCTGAACCGAGCGAATCTTGTGCTGCTACTATTTCTGAGGGATGTATGGCAGTTCACGAAATAAGTTTTCGTTTAGGGTTTCGCCTTCTGCTCCACCCCTTCGGTGTAGAGCTTCTTCGTCGGAGCTTTCTAGCTCCAGCTCAGCTACATCCTAATGGCTGGGCCTAATTGGCAGGTTTTTTTGTCTTGTGTTACGAGAGGGGAGTTTCTCCTACTGTCGACCTTCTTCTTTCTTTCTATCGTTTCAGGCTAG
Organism: Diospyros lotus; assembly: GCF_014633365.1. Taxonomy (NCBI): domain Eukaryota; kingdom Viridiplantae; phylum Streptophyta; class Magnoliopsida; order Ericales; family Ebenaceae; genus Diospyros; species Diospyros lotus. The sequence goes on along the minus strand of NW_026267104.1, from coordinate 7,223,511 downwards.
GGCAGTCCCGTTATCACTTGTATACACTGTATAGGGAGCGTGTCGAGGATCGTTTGTTTGAGGGCATACCACCTAAGGCTCACAACTTCGACGCCCGTTGGTTTGTAGTCGATCCTCCACCGGGTACATGGTATGCCCCCCGGGGTTGGCGTTCTGATGATCGAGTAGCTAAGCCAATTCTTCCCTTATCCGTCTATGAACTTCGGGAGCGATACAGTGATGAACGTCGTCAACTCCTGCGTGGAGGTCTAGTGAGCCTCCTGGACCTTCTCTCTGAGGACCGGTTGAGGAGGGCTGGCTGGGTACTCCATGCGGGAGAATCATCGAGGTGTGCGGCCCCTTCAACGCTTCCCCTGCGGCCCCCAGTTCCTCCAGCAACCGACGTCCCAGTAGAAGGAGAGGCCGTCTCTCTCCAGGAACGGTCTGAGGGTTTGGATCTTTCCAACTGTCCTTCTCCTTGCCTTTTTCTAGGAGCCTAGGCATTTCTTTTCCTTTCGCGTTTTTATCCTTTTATGTTCATTTATTTTTGCCAATCTTTGGCTCATAAATCTTTTTACTTCTTGGTAGGTATGAGGCATGCAATGCGAGCTTCTCGCCAGAGGGCGATCAAGGGTGCGACGTGTGATGGGCCTTCTCAACCCACGCCCTTCCCTCCTGAAGGTGTGGCTGCCATCGCAGGGACCCATGTTGCTGAGGGGATAGGGGAAACCAATGAGGTGAGACGTCGTCATAAAAGGAGTCGGCGTCAGCAGAGGGAGGCGGGTCCATCCACTTCCCAGCCGATCGTTGCCCCCATTCCTATGGAACCTCTTGAGGGCACCCCCTTGGCTTCTCCCCCAGCTGCCTATCCCCTTGAGCCCGGTGAACTACCCAATGAAGAGTACAACTCGATTGCAATGAGTGGGGCCCCAGATGGCGCAGGGTACGTTGGTCTTTATGATGCAGCTCCGGTGATCCCTGGTGGTCAGGAGGTCGAGGTTACCTCTCGCCTTGACCAAGAGGCTATCGATGCAGCCCATGCTGCTGGTCGTGGGAAATTTCGTAGAGGAGTGATTAACCCACAATGTTCTGAGCGCCGGGTCCTACATAACGAGGAGAGGTTACGTCTCCGGAACTTACAGCCCAAATTTGCCGAGCTCCCTCCGCCAATGACATGCGCCTTAGACCTTAAGGAAGGCCGATGGGCGCGAGGCGAGGAATTTACAGTGCGCCCAGGGGTTTTGGATACGGATTCTATAAACATGCGCGGGGTTGGGGCACGCTTATTGTATTCCACCATTCTTCCCCGGGACGAGGACCGCTATTTCTGAAACCCCCCTTGATGACATGGATGATTTCGAGCGCCATTTAGCCATTGTAAGCACCTTAAACTTCAATGATCTCTCTCTCTTCTTCTTCTTCTTTTTTTTTTTTTTAAGGTTGTTTGTTTAAATTCTCTTATGACCAGGGCGCTCAGGGAGCTGTGGTGGCAAATGCAATGAACCGGGCACGTATTGCTCGTGCTGAGGCAGAGATTGCTCAGTGGATGAATAAATCTTGGCAATGGGGTGAGGAAAAGCAAGTATTGAACATGAATATCCGACACCTGGAGTCCGATAATTCGAGCCTTCACTCACAAGTCGAAGGCCTCCAAACCCAACTTTAGGGCCTTACCACAAGATGTCAAGCAATAGAATCCAATGCTCAAAAATGGAAAGAGAAATCTGTGGAACAGGGTCAAGCGTATGAACAGATGGCATCTTCGTTTTCCGCTGCTCGGGAGGAGAACGTTCAGCTTCGGAGATCTCTCGCCGACTTCGAGGATCAGGTGGCGCAGGCTCGTCAAGAGATATCCAATCTCTGTGAAAGCAGGCATCGAGAGATCAATGAGGCTGCGCAACAGGCGGTGAAATAGTACAGACTTTCTAATGATTGCTTTCAACGAAAGGAAGCTTATGCTAGCTGTTTCTCCAAACTTGGCTTTTATCTTGGCCGTAGCCTCTTGGAGTCCAAGCGTCCTAGGGAGTCATTTCCTGAAATGGTGTTCTCGGAAACAGCTTCACTGGATCCCCCTGATTGGCGAAAGTACGAGCCCGGCTCTTGCGACCCAGACGAATATATCAGGGCCGCTTTAGTAGACGATCTGGCTAACCTGTCGGGGCCGTGGAGCCCTTATGTACCCGAGCCAGATGATACCTCGGGGATCATAGAGGCCCTACAGACAATCAGACATGGGTTGGATGAACCCGATGGCGCCCCTTTGAGTCCGCTTTCTCCAGAGCTGGAGCACCTCCATTCTCGCCTAAATGATTAGTCAATGTGCTTTTATTTTGCTGAATCCTTGCTTTTGTTATGTAGAATGGTGGCCCCCCGTTTTTGTGGATGTAGGGCTTTTGGGCCATCATTCCTATGTGCGGAAGTTTAGACGTGTTTGTTCATCATGTTTATGCATGTGCCGTCATCGCTTATATATATATATATATATGCATTTTCTTTCAATTATTGAATTTCATGTTCTACTTTACATTTGTGCGATGAAAGTTTTTACATTATATATAATAATTTTTTTTTAATTTTATCATATTCAATGTAATGTTTATTAATTGAGATAGTAAATGTAATGTTTTTATTTTTTAATATTATTAATAATTAATTTTTTTGTGTTAATTATATAATTTATAGGTAATAATTTAAGTTGATATATAATAAATAAGTAAATAATTTTAAAAATAAAATAAATATTTATAATAATAATAAAAAAAATAAACTATTTCCTTACCTGAGTTAGACCCAATTCCCCCACCAACCCCAAATTTGGGGTAATGGGTTGACTCATTAGAATCTCCAAGCCCAAAAAGAATTTCCAACCCCAAATTTGGGGTTGGAGGGGAAGACTCAATTCCTTTCCAACCCTTTGGAGATGCCCTTATATATGTCCGTTTATATCATCAACAAAGAGATTCATAGACAAATAAGTTAATTATTCTTCTGTTTGTTAGTTGTGCATGCAACGAAGATGAGTGGTCGACAAATAATATACTTTTTTAATAAAAATTTATTTAATATATTATTTAAATCTTAATTATTCGGACACCATTTCGAATTTGCAGCGTGCGTGGATGGCCCAACAACAACAACTTCCAGATTTCCTTCTTGATTTTCTGCAATCCATGTCGCGGTCCCGGGCGCCCTTTACAAATTTCCCTCCAACATGTCGCGATCCCAATGCTCATTTTTCAGATTTCTTGCATGGATGTTCGGCTTTATATTTATAAATACGAGCCTTTAGTTCCGTGAAGTGTTTTTTCAAGCTCCACTCTCTCTCTCTCTTCTGCTACGAAAATTTGCAGAATTTCCGCTCCATTTAACTGTTCACTAGAGAGCATGAGAGTTCAATTCCTTTCTCTAATCTTTCTTCTACCCAAAACAGAGAGCAAATATCATTTCGAGTTCTGCTGTAAGCACCCCCGCCCGGATATCCCAGCCGCCCAGACTATCCGAACGGGAGCGCCTACGGAAGGGGAAAAATAATGAAATACGAGACAGAAATACCCTGGCATGCATACTCAAAGATGAGAGCAACGGAAGCGAAGCAAAACACATGCATGCACTACGGGAACCCCGCTAGCATAGCGGTCACCAGATAAATAAAAGAATACAAACTCCTGTGACGACACACACGAGACACGAGATATGACCAGGCACAATCAGAAATAAAAGAATAGACCCTACACAACCATCAGAGTTGACAGAGGTTGACGAGACTGCCTGTACACCATACCGACTCGGTCGCTAGACGCTGAATCCCCTGCTCGGACCCACGCTGGCAATAAATAAAATCGCGGCTTTGATTAAATAAATCTACCGTGTAATATAATTAATTTAGCCGTTTAAAATCCCACGTAAGCGCACCACAATTAAAATCTCAACGAGTCTCATATTTATTTTAAATTAAATCATGCTAATAAAATCCTCGAAGCCAGCTTAATAAATTAAATTTAAATCAAACGACTCAAAATTTTCATAATTAATAAACGAATCGAAATAGACGAAGGGAGAGTATAAAATACGAGAAATCACAGGGTTTCTCACGAGAATTAAAGAACACGAGGAAAGGGGTTGGAACTTGCCTGAAATTAGCTGATTCCGACCTCTCTCAAGCTCCCGAGGTAAATTAAATCATTTCCTAGCAAATAACACAACCGGGATCCAAATTAATTAATTTTAATCACGTAAAATTTATAATTTAAACGTAACATGCTTCTACAAATTTTTACCCACGTACCTGATTACTTTCCATGCCAAAAAATCCCAAAATCCCTTATTTTTCCTTAATTTCTTCATTTTCTTTTAATTTCTTCTTCTTCTCCTTCTTCTTCTCCTTCTGCTTCTGCTTCTCCTTCTCCTCCTCCTCCTTCGCCTCCTTCTTCTTCTTCCTCTTCTCCTTCTCCTTCTTCTTCTCCTCATTCTTCTTCTTCTTCTTCTCCTCATCCTTCTTCTCCTCCTGCTCCTGCTCCTGCTCCTGCTCCTTCTCCTCCTTCTTCTTCTCTTTCTTCTCCTTCTCCTTCTTCTTCTCCTTCTCCTTCTTCTCCTCCTGCTCCTGCTCCTACTCCTGCTCCTGCTCCTCTCCTTCTCCTCATCCTCCTCTTCCTCGTCATCCTCCTCCTCCTCCTCCTCTTCCTCGTCCTCCTCTTCCTCCTCATTGTCCTCTTCTTCTTCTTCTTCTTCTTCTTCTTCTTCTTCTCGTCCTCGTCGTCCTCTTCTTCTTCTTCTTCCTTGTCCTCCTCGTCCTCCTCTTCTTCTTCTTCTTCTTCTCCTCGTCCTCATCGTCCTCGTCCTCCTCTCTTCTTCTTCTTCTTCTTCTTCTTCTCCCTCTCCCTTCTCTCATTCTTTCTTTTTCTTCTTCTTCCTCTTTCTCCTTTCTTCTTCTCCTTCTTCTTCCTTTCTTCCTCTTCATTTCTTCTTCCCGCGGCTGCTGCCTCCTTCTTCTCCTCCATGGCACGCACGCCTGTGCGCACCAGCGCCGGCCCCTGCGGCCTCCGCTGTTGCCTCCGCGCGCGCCTGTTGGCCGCTACTGCTTGCGTCGCTCCGCCCCCGCTGCTGCGTCCTCGCTCAACTGCCATGGCCGAGCTCACTCGAAGCTTCCATGGCTACCACCTCCCTCTCTTCCTCGTTCCATCTCTCTCCCCCCCCTCTCTCTCTCTCTCTCTCTCTCAATCTCTGTCTCTCCCTTCCTCTCGGCCGAGCTTCCATGGTTGAAGCTACATCAAGCCTCACTCCTTCTCTGTTTTCGGCCACAACTCTCAATGTGAGAGAACAATTCAGATTATTTTAGCCCCTGTAGATAGCTTGGCCTCCAAGCTCGCGCACCACAGCCACAAAAAAATACACAATTTAATTAGTTTAATTTAATTTAATTAATTTCACTTATTATTTTTATGAATATATATATGTATATGTGTATTTATATATTATTTTAAATTAAGTTAACATAATTTACACATTGATTAGTTTTGGGATATTACATTTCTCCCCTCCTTAATAGAATTTTGTCCTCGAAATTCGTGCTCAATCTATGTCTTCAAAATACACTCACAATTCTCATGATATTACTTAGCATATCTTCCGAGACCTTCCATATCATCATTTTCCAGTTCCCACAAGTCTAAGTCCACGACATATCCTACTTGACTTAATACACTAGCACATCTCCCTAATCCATCACCTCAAGTGAACCACGATATGACCACTAATACCTTAACCAGCCTAAGAGACATCATCAAGGTTCCTCTATTACCATCTCATAACTCAACTGATAACGATAGGAGTAGGGCCATTCTCTTGCATGACGAGAAATTAATGCTCAGTAACGTGACTAGAACCTGCCACGTACTTGCAATACACAGGAACAAGGAAACGATACGACATATTCAATCAAGGATTCAACAACAATATCCTTTAGTCTAATTCTTTCCAACTGATTCTTAACCAGATACACAGCATTTTCTCGGCAGTACTTTTTCCCACAATTTGCTGCGAATGCTCAAGATCCCATCAATAAATATTGGTAGCCATCTAATCAAGACTATCAAAGATTATACGCTCTCTACTCAACATATCTCGAGATCTAAAATGTCACCAGATCTCCCCTCCTTAAAGGAATTGGCACATCCAATCGTGACTTATTCGGCGACCACCAATCCTTAACCTGATCTTAACTTCCCATAGCTAATTGGCCATACCTCATTTTGATCACTAAATACTAAACTTGACCTCCTCAAAGACTCAATAGGCTAGCTAGAACACGAGCTTTAGAACTGGTGTTATCTGCTCTGCAGCCTACTCGGCTGAAAGCACCTTCTCATATCAGCAACTGTTCTAATTCTTAAGGCATCTCATAGATCTCCTCAAAAACGAAAAGCAACTCAAAGATATGGGTTAAGCATTCTTCTGGCTGGCATAACAGGCCATCGCATGCTTCCGTCGATGTACCACTTGAATAGCACCCAGAGGAATCTTATCCCCTCAATCGGTCAATAACCACCCCTAGGGCATGTGGTCTGTGATTAGTACCGCGCGTACTCATAGCAACCATTATCCTTACAACAGAACCCAACAGTGACTTAGACATACAACTAACGTCGGTTCTAACCATACACCCGGGTATCTCCCACAACAATAATCTTAGAGGGAATTTTCTTATTCCTAATTCACTTTATCACCAATGTTCTACGGCAGTGCAAAACGTCTATTACCACATTTACTTAATCACATTAATTACAGAACCTCACAGCCTTAGTCATTTGCCATGCCAATCGCGGCGTCACCTGAACTCCGCTCCACCTGTGAGAACTGAACACCTACACCCTAGCCAGGTAGTTGATTAGTGGTTAATTTTGTAAAAATTTTGTTATAATTATACCCTTCTTTCGATCTTAAATATGGTTTAAATTAGATATTAATATATATTTTATGGTTATATACAAGTTTAAATTGAAAGATGAATGAAATGAAGTTCTAAAGTAAATAATAATAATATATAAAATTATATATAATACATATACATCATTATATGCATGCATGTAATATATATATATAATATAATATAATATAATATAATATATATATATGCCATGTGTAATACATATATATAATATATAATTTATTAATAACATTAAATTATTTTTAGGCATGAAGAATTCAATCCCATGAAGACTTAAAGTCCATGAAGAATTCAAGTCCATGAAGAAATCAAACCTATGAAGAAATCAAACCCATGAAGAAATCAAGCCCATGAAAAATTAAAGTCCATGAAGAATTCAAGCCCATGAAGAATTAAAGCCCAATTTGAGCAACCCATGGAAGATATTATTTGGAGAAAGCCCAAGGATTATTTTTAATCCTAATGAAGATTAAAAAATCAATTTATAGAAATCTATTTTTATTTTTTATGTGAGAGCTTTATTAAGTGTGTTTTTTAGCTAAAATCCATTTAACTATTAGGTGGATATTATAGCTAAAATCCATTTAACTTTATGAGTGCTTTATTAGGTATGTATTTTAGCTAAAATCCATTTAATATTAGGTGTGTATTATAGCTAAAATCCATTTAACTTTAAGTGTGTGAGTGCCCATTAGATATAATTATGTCTAATTGAATAATTAAAATTGTGTGGTTTGTATTTTATCTTGTGGCCTATAAATAGCTCACTTGATTGCATTTGTAAGTGTGATTATTATTCTTGAATCAAAGTTTAGTTATTTCCTTATAATTCTCTCTTTGAGAATTGTTTTTGTTCTCTTTTATTTTCTTTAGTTTTTTCTCTTGTGATCTTATTTCTTCCTTTCTTCTTTTAAATTCTTATGTCATTTATTATTATTTTATTATTCATCGCCTAAATGGCCGGTTAGTTTATGCCTTTAAATTTCTGCAATTTTAATTCTTGTCATTTAATTATCCACCGCCTAAATGGCCGGTTAGTTTCTGCTATTTTAATTCTTATCATTTAAATTCTGTTATTTAAATTACGTCGTTTAAATTCATGTCAATTAACTTTTAAATGGAAATGAGTAGCTAAATCTAATCTTGGGTTAAGGCAAGGACAATGTCCAACGCCAATGATTCCCAAAGAAAGCTGCGCTTTAAATAAGTAACATTAATTTAAATTTCAGTATGAGTGTATTTTAATTATTGAGAAATCATTAGGTTTGGATTGAAGCGTAAGCCTAACTTAGAGCTTTCATATCACGCATGAGAGTTACTAGAACTGGAAACGCTATCATACCCAAATCCGGATGATTAATTTAGTTGTCTTGTATATTAATTGTAATTGGATTTATGGTAGTTGCTTAAATTAGAATCTCACATATCATGTATGGGGATTGCTTAAACTAGAACTATCATAATCTCTAATTGCATTTAATAACAAACCCTCATATCTGAAATTAAATTAATGTTACTAACCTTATCTGTTAAAATTTGGGAATCAACGGGTTGGCACTGAAATTGTCTTAACTCAAGTACTATCCAATTTTATATTCTCACTTAAAGTATTTATTTCAATTACTGCCTTAATTTATTTCCTAGTATCTGTTGTTTAAAAAACCATAAAAAATCTTGTTGTCAATTTGTCCAAATGCGTGTGTGCTTGTGTGACATTCTTTTTATTTTGCCATAAATAAATCTCTCAGTGGACGACCTGGACTCATTCAGAAAATATAAATTTAAGTTTGGACTACAACTGCACTCGTACACTGACGAGTATAAACCTCTCACCTAAATAAAGAAAAAAATATAAATTTTTATTGTGTTTTGTTTTGTGTTTTAATTGCAGGGTGGGAGTGCAGCCAAATTTTGGCGCCGTTGCCGGGGAGATTGAGGCAAAAACAAAAAGAAAAAAAATATATAAGAAGAGGCATCTCCTGATAAATTCGGTAACTCTGTTTCTTTTTACTTTATTTTTATTTGTGCATAGTGTATGATACTTAGGTCAGGTAAAACTGTAGAAAATCAGTCACTCATGTCTCAACACAATGAGAACATGCCACTTCCACAGAACATGTCTGCACGTGGTAGTGACCACGGTGACCCTGATCCCATTGATCAGGAGATGATCAGACCTCTTAGGGAGTATCTTCATCCTCCTAGGCAGACAACCCCCTCATGCATTATTCTTCCCATCAACCATCATAGGTTTAACTTCAAACCTGGCACAATCCAATTGTTACCAACTTTTCATGGCATGGATTCTGAAAATCCATATACTCATATGAAAGAATTTGAGGAAGTATGTAGCACTTGCATGGACCATACAGCAAATGAGGATGTCATAAGATTAAAACTCTTTCCATTCTCACTGAAAGATAAGGCAAAAATATGGTTAAGCACTCTCCCACCTAGATCTATAGGAACTTAGAGAGAAATGCAAACAACTTTCTTAAAAAAATACTTCCCTGCCAACAGAACTGCTACTCTTCAAAGACAAATCATGAACTTTGCCTGTAAACCAAATGAGAATTTTGCTCAAGCGTGGGAAAGGTTCAAAGACCTTCTTCACACTTGTCCGCACCATGCTTTTGAGCAATGGAGAGTGGTCAGTTTCTTTCATGATTCACTCACTCCCCAATTGAAAATGCTAGTTTCTACAATGTGCAATGGAGAATTCTATGAGAAGACTCCAGAAGAAGCTTTCCACTTCTTTGACACATTGGCTCAGAATACAAGGAACTGGGAAGTTGGTCCAACATCTGCTCTTGATTCAAGAGAAAATCCACAACCTAGAGGGAGATACCAATTGAGTGAGAGTGATGATTTAAATGCAAGATTAACTGCTTTAACAAAGAAAGTTGAAAACATGCAACCCAAAAAAGTGCAATCTGTTAATCAAGTGGAAGTAAAGTGTGCTGTGTGTGATGCAACAGATCATTCAACTGAAGAATGTCCTACCCTACCTGCTTTCAAGGAGGTATTGTATGGGCAGACTAATAACAATCATTCACACAACTTTGAGGGGAGACAAAATCAAAATCAGAGTGGAGCCTATTATGGGAATAATCAGAATTACAATTCATACCATCCCAATAATAGAAATCACCCCAATTTTTCTTGGAGAAATGATTCTGGAAATCATTCTCAACCTCCCTTCCCTACACAACAACATACCTTCAAACAAAATCAAGGTTCTTCATCCAATACTTACCAACCTCCTCATAGGAGATCTTTGGAAGATACCTTGCACCAGTTCATCCAAAGTCAAACAGGTATTAACAATCAGGTTGCTCAGCTTGTCAAAAATCAAGACCAAACAAACAGAGGCATAGAAGACATTAGGAGCCAGTTGACCAAGATAACACAAACATTGAGTGTGAGAGAACCCGGAAGGTTTCCATCCCAAACTAATCCTAACCCAATTAGGCAAACCAACCAGGTAGAAGCTTCAAATAGTGAAACCAACACTCATGAACAAGTGCAAGCAGTGACTGCCCTAAGAAGTGGAAGAATAATTGAGAAACCAACTGATCCTAGGATAAACCAACATGTTGATGAAGAAAAAGAACCAAAAGATCATGAATCCACCGTGGAAAAAAATGAAAAAAATGAGAAAAATGAAAAACAAAAAGAAGATGAGAAAGAAATTCAATACAGGCCCAAACCACCTTTTCCACAAAGGTTGAATCATTTGAAAAAAGAGCAACAAAATGCAGATATATATGAAGTGTTTAAGCAAGTGAGAATCAACATCCCGCTGTTGGATGCAATCAAACAAACACCTTCATATGCAAAGTTTTTGAAAGATCTGTGCACTGTCAAAAGGAAAACAAATGTGCATGAAAAGGCATTCTTGACTGAACAAGTCAGCGCCATTCTCTAATTGAAAACTCCTCCCAAATACAAAGATCCAGGCTGTCCAACCATTACATGCATCATAGGAAGTCAAAAGGTTGATCGGGCACTCTTGGATTTAGGAGCTAGTGTCAATTTGTTGCCATACAGTGTGTATCAACAGTTGGGATTAGGTGAGCTTAAACCCACTAGAGTGACCCTTCAGCTGGCTGATCGATCAGTCAAAGTTCCACGAGGAATTGTGGAGGATGTTCTGGTACAAATCGATAAGTTTTACTTTCCAGTGGACTTCATCGTTTTGGACACCCAGCCGCATCAGGGGCCTCAACCTCCTGTGCCAGTCATCTTAGGTCGACCATTCCTTGCCACATCAAATGCCATCATCAACTGTAGGAATGGTGTGTTAAAGCTATCTTTTGGGAACATGACTGTAGAAATGAATATCTTCAGGGTAGCCAAACATCAGGACACTGAGAGTGAAGTGGAGGAGGTAGACTTGATCCAAACACTGACCAATGACTATTTTGAAGAGTTCATGAGAAGACCCAAAGAAGGAAATCAAGATCTTGAAGAAATAAAAGAAGTTGAAGTTATAAGCAAAGAAAGTGAGAAGCCTACATGGATGCCTGGTTTAGAGCCATTAAGGAACTTGAATAGTAAGTTCATGGCTCCTGATAGCCATCAGTCCATGCCTGAGAGAAAGCCATTGCCCAGTGATTTGAAGTATGTCTTTCTAGGAGAAGGGGAAGCATTTCCAGTGGTGATCTCTTCAAGTTTGACACCTCAGCAAGAGCAACAACTGATAGAAGTTCTAAAAGCACACAGGAAGTCATTAGGATGGACCATTTCAGATTTGCAAGGTATTAGCCCTTTGATCTGTACTCATAAGATATTCTTGGAAGAAGGAGCAAAACCAATTAGGCAAATGCAAAGGAGATTAAATCCCAACATGAAAGAAGTTGTCAGAAAAGAAGTGATTAAGCTATTGGATGCTGGAATAATTTACCCAATCTCTGATTCTAAGTGGGTAAGTCCAACACAGGTAGTACCCAAAAAGTCTGGAGTCACTGTTGTAAAAAATGAGAACAATGAACTGATTCCCACGCGCATCTAGACAGGATGGCGTATGTGCATTGATTATAGAAAGCTCAATTCTGTGACAAGGAAAGATCATTTTCCTTTGCCTTTCTTGGATCAAGTTCTGGAGAGAATAGCAGGCCAAGCCTACTATTGTTTCTTAGATGGGTACTCAGGGTACAATCAGATAGAAATTTCACTAGAAGATCAAGAGAAGACAACTTTCACATGTCCATTTGGGACATTTGCATACAGGCGCATGCCATTTGGGTTATGCAATGCTCCAGCCACCTTTCAAAGGTGTATGATGAGCATTTTCAGTGAAATGGTTGAGCAGATTGTTGAAGTATTTATGGATGACTTTTATGATGAGCATTTTCAGTGAAATGGTTGAGCAGATTGTTGAAGTATTTATGGATGACTTTTCTGTTTATGGATGTAACTTTGAGGCCTGTTTGGAGAATCTGAAAAAGGTTTTAGCAAGATGTGAGGAAACAAATCTGATACTCAATTGGGAAAAATGTCACTTCATGGTGAAACAGGGCATAGTCTTGGGGCACATCGTTTCATCTAGGGGGATGGAGGTAGACAGGTCAAAAATTGAAACAATTCAAAAACTCCCCATCCCTAGGAATGTGAAAGACATCAGAAGTTTTTTGGGACATGCAGGGTTTTATAGGAGATTCATTGCTTCCTTTAGCACCATAACAAGACCCTTGTGCCATTTGTTGTCTCAAGATGTTCCGTTTGAATGGAGTCATGCCTGTCAAAATGCTTTTGATAAATTGAAAGATGCACTCATTTCAGCACCTATCATTCAGTCCCCTGATTGGTCCCTCCCGTTTGAACTTATGTGCGATGCTAGTGATTACGCGGTAGGAGCTGTGTTAGGGCAGAGGAAGGATAAGAAACCTCATGTGATATATTATGCTAGTAAAACTCTTAATGAGGCACAAAAGAATTACACCACTACAGAGAAAGAGTTACTAGCAGTTGTCTTTGCCTTGGACAAGTTTCGATCTTACCTCGTAGGGTCACTAGTGATCATTTTTACTGATCACGCTGCTCTGAAGTATTTGTTCACAAAGCAAGATGCAAAACCCCGTCTGCTCCGATGGATCTTACTCCTGCAAGAGTTCAACATTGAAATCAGAGACAAGAAGAGAGTAGAAAATGTGGTGGATGACCATTTGTCAAGGATTCCAAGTCAAGATCTCACACAATTTGATGAACCAATTCATGACAATTTCCCTGATGAGCAACTGTTTGAAGTGAATGTTATTCGTGCATCATCTGTTGTCCCTTGGTATGCCGACATTGCGAACTACCTGGCAACTAGTCTGATCCCAGACCATTGGAGTAAGCAAGATAGGCATAAATTCTTCAGAAAAGTTAGAACCTTCTTTTGGGATGAGCCCTACCTCTTCAAGTATTGTCCTGACCAAATCATCCGTAGATACATACCCAATCATGAGCAACAAAGTGTCATCAATTTCTGTCATACTCTTGCATGTGGAGGCCATTTTTCTGTCAAGAAAACAGTTGCAAAAATTTTTCAGAGTGGATTTTATTGGCCGACATTGTTCAAGGATGTGTACAAGTTCTGTTCAAATTGCGATCGATGTCAAAGGTTAGGAAGTCTGTCAAGGAGAAACATGATGCCATTACATCCGATCCAAGTGTTAGAAGTTTTTGACTGTTGGGGTATGGATTTTATGGGCCCATTTGTCAATTCATTTGGTCATGAATACATCTTACTTGCTGTTGACTATGTGTCCAAATGGGTAGAAGCAATCCCGGCCAGAACAAATGACCATAGGACTATCGTGAAATTTTTGAAAGAAAACATATTCAGTCGATTTGGGATGCCACGAGCAATCATCAGTGATGGGGGTTCCCATTTTTGTAATAAAGTTGTGGCAAGATTAATGAAGAAATATGGTGTACTGCATAAGGTTGCAACACCATACCATCTCCAAACCAATGGTCAAGCCGAGCTAGCCAATAGGGAGATTAAGCGCATATTGGAAAAGACTGTTGCTGCTAATCGTAAGGATTGGTCCTTAAGACTAGTAGACGCTCTTTGGGCATACAGTACAGCTTACAAAATAATTTTGGGAATGTCTCCCTATAGGCTAGTATACGGTAAATCTTGTCATCTGCCGGTGGAAATTGAGCATAAAGCATATTGGGCAATTCATAAGATCAACAAGAGTCTAACTGAAGCAGGCTTATCCAGGAAGCTCCAATTGAATGAACTTGAGGAAATTCAGAATGAAGCATTTGAAAATGCACGATTGGCCAAGGTTCGCATGAAAGAGTTACATGATCGGCACATCATTCGAAAAAGCTTTCAGGTAGGGCAACGAGTACTCTTGTACGATTCTCGATTGCATCTATTCCCAGGAAAATTGAAGTCTCGATGAATCGGCCCATTTGTAATCAAGTCCATCTCAGGATATGGGGCATTTGAGATAGAAAATCCGGATTCAGGACAGCTTCTAACAGTCAATGATCATAGGTTGAAACCATACCAGGGTAGTGTTGAGGAGAATGAAGGAGTTGTGGATTTGGATGATCCATCATCATCTGATGAGTAGAGAAAGTTTCCTATCGTCTGAGAATCTGACGTTAAAAAACCACCTTTCCATTTAGGTTAAATGGATGTTTATAGATCTGAAAAAAAAATAAAAAAAAAAAAGAAAAAAAAATAAAATAAAATAATAATAATAATAAAGAAGTATATATATAAGTTGTTCATTTTCTGCATTACTTAATTAACTTTGATTCAAATAGTGTTTCTCTGTGTGCAGTCTAAATAAAATTTTTTGCATACGAGTTCATGCATTGAAGACCACCAGGTATGCCTATCTTCTATCCTTTTATTGTCGATTGAGGACAATGCGCAATTTAAGTTGGGGGGTAAGGTGTACTTGATTTATTGGTGTTTGAAATTGATCCATTGTATCCATTGTGTAAATAATTTTGTTAGACTCGATAATATTGTCTTGTCTGGTATGTATGATTTTATTGGGCTCCTAAAACAAAACATTTATTAAAAAAAAAAAATCAAAAAAAAAACTAATAATAATAAGAATAAGAATAAAAAAATTAAAAAATAAACAATAAAAAATAAAAATAATAATAAAAAAAATTTGAATTGAGAGAGACAGAATTGACGCTGGTGGTAGCCATCTTTTCTTGGGTAGTGCAATCACACTGCCCTATAAAGGATAAGGCACACTACCAAATGTTGAAAAATGAGGCACCAAGCGTTGAAAAAAAAAAAGAGAGAGACGCCAAGCCTGATGGTGTAATTATGGTATGCCTCGAGCCGAGTGTAGAATAGTGATGCCCATTGCTCTATAAGAGACTCCATATCTGTATGAGACAAGCCACCCTTCTTTGAGCTCAGTCTTCTCTCCTCTGTATTAATCTCCGATCAGGTACTCTCATCCCTTTTGTAAAGTTTATAGTTCTTTACTTTCTTCTTAATATAGTTAAAAAAACAAAAAATGGATCTTTATCTCTCAAAAATTCACAAGTACTATCCATCTCTCCCGCAGAATGATTTGAAAAAAATTTATGCTGCTAGGTGTGAAAGACTTTGGCTGTTGATGCGTAATAACATCCCTGAAGATATTCGTTGGCTAATCGAAGCAAAAGTTCGATTAGCTGGTGAAATTTCACCTAGTTTTAAGCATTTTCCAGGCTTAGGGAAGAGTAGTTTTGCGAAGAAAAGAAGAGCGAAAAGAGTGAATGGTTGTTACAAATGTGCTCGATGGACCTGTAACACACGATGCAAATCTGTGGGGTTTACGTCCATAAATCGAGAAGATAAAATTAGTTTCATAAAGGATGGACTGAGTAAGGAGTCTTTGGATGATATCCGATTGACTCTTAAGACGCATCCATGTGGAATAGTGCAAAGAGAACTTCTTGCTTTATGGACCCAGTTCAGAAGTGACCACCAACGCTATAGTCTTGGGAATCTGACTAAAAACGACCCTGTTTGCCAATCTATAAGAAAATTAGATAGGAAGCTTATCCCCGCTTCATAAAAAGTGTTTAAGCCGTTTCTGGACTTAAAACCAGAGGAAGATGTGAGCCACAATCACAACTACTTATACATATGCATGATTTTTGTTTGTATTTATTTCTTGTTGAATTGTTGTATAGCTACTTTTGATCGCCAAACTTTTTTTCAGGACATACAAAAGGAACAAACATGGAATGCCAGTTAGTTCGTCGAATCAATACCATATGTGTACTTTGTGGCTCTCAACTTGGGAGCGATATTTGTTATGCACTTGCAGCGAGCGAACTTGGTAAAAAATTAGGAGAGAAAAAAATTAATTTGGTATATGAAGGGGGAAGTCGTGGATTGAATGGTTATGTTTCACAAGCTGTACATCTTGGAAATTCATCTATGGTAGGTGTAATGCCAATCCCTTTAGCTGAACCACATATTTCTGGGATTACACGCGGTCAACTTATAGAAACGACTTCTATGTCTGAGCGCATGGCTTGTAAGATTTATCAGTCAGATGCCTTCATTGCTTTACCAGGAGGTTTTGGAACACTTGAAGAAATCTTTTGTATAATCTCCTGGGCCAAGAGTAATCTCCATACCAAACCCATTGGACTTTTAAATATTAACCATTTTTTCGATGGATTACTCTCTTTTCTTGATCAGGCTGTGGACCAACAGTTCATTTCTCGTTCAGCAAGAAAGATTCTCATTTCTGCATCCACCATTGATAAGCTGCTAGAGAAATTACACGGTTATGTTCCACAGTACGATCCTCATGAGCCTCGGATAGACTGGTCTAAGGCAATTAGTAACAAGCGCCAAAGGGGTCCGATTAATTTAGATTTATCACGGTGAGAAATGGTCTTTATTAAGATGGCTGAGTAAGGAGTACTTTTTGTACTCTTGAGATGCATCTAGTTATTGTACAACTTGCATGATTTTTCTTGGTTGTGTTCTTTAAAAAAAAAAAAAAAAAAAAAAAACTGTGGAATGTTGTTGGGTAAAGTCTTTGATAAGATGACTGAGTAAGGAGTACTTTTTGTACTCTTGAGACGCATTTTTTTATCTTATGACTTGCATGAAATTTTTTTTTGTGTAAAAATATAAATATATATCTATATGGTATGTTCATTTGTTATTTAAGTTTTAGCAGTTCACAGCAAATCTATGGACTTGTGGAGTTACAGGTATTCCTAACAACCCTAATTTATTACTGCAATTCAAGTTGGGGAGGTGTAAGGTTTAGTTATGAATTATCTAGTTCATATTTAACTGTGAGTTTGCTATTGATAGTTTGTAGTCTTGTGTGAATTGATTATCTTTATCTGCTCTTATTTAAAAAAAAATAAAAAATTATGTGTTTTAAATAATGCTATTCCTAAAGCTTTGAAGTTATGCACTGATGGCCGGTTAAGTTTGCAATATGAAACATGAATGCATTGATTTCTTATTTGAAAACGTATATGCATTAGAATAAGTAATTTGCATTCATCGGGGATTCAAAATTTTAAAAATTAGTTATCGGTCATAAAGTCAAAGATAACAGTAATTAGCTAATTAGTACACTGTATGATCTCTCAACAGAAGTGGAGACTATTACCCAAGTGAGTGTTTGAGCCTAATAACCGTTAATTCTGAGTGAAATAACACTTACTCTAAATATGCTTTATTGTTTATTTTATCTTTTCAATGGCTTCAAAACATCAATTTGCTTTGAATGTCTAGTATGATAACGGATAAGTTTGACTGGTTTCAAACTCTGAATTAGATGACTGAGTATCATCGTTTTGTAGAAGCATGATAGAGGGATCAATTTCTTTCATTTTGGGCCTATTAACTTTTTTTTTTCTTTCTTTACATTAACCTCATTTGCTATCACATTTGAGCCATTTGTAGTATAATTTCTTTCGTTACCCTCGTTTAACCCATAACCATATGAATTTTATCCAACCTGGTGTGATTTTGGGAATTAGTCTGTTTATCTATTTTCATATTTAAAGAGAAAAAGAAAAAAAAAAAGAGAAAAAAAAAGGAAGAAAAAAAAAAGAGAAAAAAAAAGGGGGCAAATTCTCTTAGCTATTCAGTATAACTGTTTCAAAATAAATGGTAAAAAATAAAAATAAAAATTCCCGACACACCCTTTGCACACTCTACCTTTTCTTTGACAACCCGTATTAACCTTATAGCCCCATTACAACCCAGTCTGGTCCTTTTTGATGCTATAAATCATGTGATCTCAGAATTCGAGTTTGGAGTAGGGAATCATGTTTAAATTCAGAAGTTACTCATCTAGAGCATTATTCCAATCATGAAGCTATGTCAATTTCCTTTTTTTTTCATGAAAATACGTTTCTTGTATTTGGGATGGCACCGAGTTTTGAACTTGTTCTGCATTTACTCTTATAACGGTGCATCCCCTTGTGTGTACACTTGAGGAATCCTTTTTATTGGAGAGAAAATCCATAGTAAGATTTGAAGTCAAAACTTCGAGGGAATAAGTCTGTGTGTTGGTTATCCTAATTTCTATTCCTAAGATTGTATGACCTTTAACCAAAAATCTGATTTAGAATGCTAAATTATTTATTTAATTTTATGCATTTCGGTTTCAAATTTGAAATTTTTACATTCATACAGTTATTAAAGCTTGGCATGTGTATAATCTGATTGATAAGGGACTAGCAATATTTAAGTTGGGGGGTATGATTAGTGGTTAATTTTGTAAAAATTTTGTTATAATTATACCCTTCTTTCGATCTTAAATATGGTTTAAATTAGATATTAATATATATTTTATGGTTATATGCAAGTTTAAATTGAAAGATGAATGAAATGAAGTTCTAAAGTAAATAATAATAATATATAAAATTATATATAATACATATACATCATTATATGCATGCATGTAATATATATATAATATAATATAATATATATATATATGTGCCATGTGTAATACATATATATAATATATAATTTATTAATAACATTAAATTATTTTTAGGCATGAAGAATTCAAGCCCATGAAGACTTAAAGTCCATGAAGAATTCAAGTCCATGAAGAAATCAAACCCATGAAGAAATCAAGCCCATGAAAAATTAAAGTCCATGAAGAATTCAAGCCCATGAAGAATTAAAGCCCAATTTGAGCAACCCATGGAAGATATTATTTGGAGAAAGCCCAAGGATTATTTTTAATCCTAATGAAGATTAAAAAATCAATTTATAGAAATCTATTTTTATTTTTTATGTGAGAGCTTTATTAAGTGTGTTTTTTAGCTAAAATCCATTTAACTATTATGTGGATATTATAGCTAAAATCCATTTAACTTTATGAGTGCTTTATTAAGTATGTATTTTAGCTAAAATCTATTTAATATTAGGTGTGTATTATAACTAAAATCCATTTAACTTTAAGTGTGTGAGTGCCCATTAGATATAATTATGTCTAATTGAATAATTGAAATTGTGTGGTTTGTATTGCATCTTGTGGCCTATAAATAGCTCACTTGATTGCATTTGTAAGTATGATTATTATTCTTGAATCAAAGTTTAGTTATTTCCTTAGAATTCTCTCTTTGAGAATTGCTTTTATTCTCTCTCATTTTCTTTAGTTTTTTCTCTTGTGATCTTATTTCTTCCTTTCTTCTTTTAAATTCTTATGTCATTTATTATTATTTTATTATTCACCGCCTAAATGGCCGGTTGGTTTATGCCTTTAAATTTCTGCAATTTTAATTCTTGTCATTTAATTATCCACCGCCTAAATGGCAGGTTAGTTTATGCCTTTAAATTTCTGCAATTTTAATTCTTGTCTTTTAATTATCCACCGCCTAAATGGTCGGTTAGTTTCTGCTATTTTAATTCTTATCATTTAAATTCTGTTATTTAAATTACGTCGTTTAAATTCATGTCAATTAACTTTTAAATGGAAATGAGTAGCTAAATCTAATCTTGGGTTAAGGCAAGGACAGTGTCCAACGCCAATGATTCCCAAAGAAAGCTGCGCTTTAAATAAGTAACATTAATTTAAATTTCAGTATGAGTGTATTTTAATTATTGAGAAATCATTAGGTTTGGATTGGAGCGTAAGCCTAACTTAGAGCTTTCATGTCACGCATGAGAGTTACTAGAACTGGAAACGCTATCATACCCAAACCCGGATGATTAATTTAGTTGTCTTGTATATTAATTGTAATTGGATTTATGGTAGTTGCTTAAATTAGAATCTCACATATCATATATGGGGATTGCTTAAACTAGAATTATCATAATCTCTAATTGTATTTAATAACAAACCCTCAAATCTGAAATTAAATTAATGTTACTAACCTTATCTGTTAAAATTTGGGAATCAACGGGTTGGCACTGAAATTGTCTTAACTCAAGTACTATCCAATTTTATATTCTCACTTAAAGTATTTATTTCAATTACTGCCTTAATTTATTTCCTAGTATCTATTGTTTAAAAAATCATAAAAAATCTTGTTGTCAATTTGTCCAAATGCGTGTGTGCTTGTGTGACATTCTTTTTATTTTGCCATAAATAAATCTCTCAGTAGACGACCTGGACTCATTCAGAAAATATAAATTTAAGTTTGGACTACAACTGCACTCGTACACTGACGAGTATAAACCTCTCACCTAAATAAAGAAAAAAATATAAAATTTTTATTGTGTTTTAATTGCAGGGTGGGAGTGCAGCCAGTAGTAATGCCAAATCTCCAAACAGCATAACCACTGTAAAAGCCAAGTCAATTCCATAATAGTCCTCTAGTGAATTCCCATCACAGATCTCTCTTGGGATAAGATCGACCCTAGGCTTATCGTAAATACATTCACACCAGGCACACATCTCGGTGCCTACGGATCTACCATTAACCATCGAACTCCTATAACACATTCCCACATGGTGGGACCTTTCCGTACTACTCCTGGAAAAATCCAATCATGGACCTCCAGCTCACATTATATCACATCCTGATCTCTTATGAATTGACACATGACTTTTGTAGGGCGTTAGCAACGCCTGGCAAGACCGAGGAAACTCCAGACCTCTATCTCTATCGCCAATCTCGATCAATCCATAAATACTGCGAAGGCATCGATTAGCCCCAAATAGCATGGCCACGAACTCAAAATGGTCGTACAAGTATGACAAGCAATCGTTAGAAATCACCTCAGAATTTGCCCAACAAATCATCTGCTTGGGATGAAGAACTTTTATACCTCAAGGCTGTCTGGTTCAATTGTAGGGTCAATCCTTTACTAAGGCAACCTCCTTGGTAAATCCTCAAGAAAGCCAAGAGTATCCCTTGCTCATTCACTATTGGGAAAGGAAATTAGCCATACACGCTCTTATCGTGAGCAACGTACGCCCTAAATGCAGCTTTAAAAGCTCCCTTAAACAAGGTACGTGTTATCTTTAATCCACATCACCAATAGACAATGATTAGGGACCTAACAAGTCCACCACAAAACAAGTGTCTTGTCTACTCGGTCTCAGCGAAAACGATCCGCAACCAATGTCCATCGCAAGTCAAACCTATGACTTCCCAGGTCCATACTATTCATCACATCAAGTCACTAGGATACTCTTTGCTAATGGCAATGACTACTTGATTCCTAAGGATCCCAAGGCTCACAAATTTACCTAATACCTCTAATTACATAATACCTCCAAACATTGCACATGATTTCTCACACCATTCCCATTCTTACAAAACTCGTAATTTATAACCACACATTTGCAGTACAGCCCCCTACCAATCATACTAACTAAAACTCCCCTCGTCACCCCTGGCAACCGAGGTAACTTCATCTGCTAGGTACGCTAAGTCCTCATTGCTAGCTATGCTAGAACTGGGTCCAACGGGTCCCTCTAGTGGCTATGACAGTTCCCTCACGGTAGCGTGGACTGACTGGGTGTCAAATAGTGGTCCGATCCTAGGCACGTCCTGTATCGGTCCTTGGGAAAACTCCCAAATGATAACTTGTTACCTCACCGCTTCGGCAAAAATATCATAATGGGAACAAAGTCTCACATCATTCATAATTACAACAGTCAGCCACCTCCATATGTCCTTCATGTGCTCACGGGCAAACAGGACTTGTCTCTCCGACAATCCCCAAAAATCTCGTGAATCGTCTCTTGAAACACCTCGTCAAACTGATACATACAACTCACTAAGTACTCATTTTCGTCTTGCCCGCCTCCTTATCCAAAGGCAAACTCCTATTCCCACTAACACCATAAACAATCCAATACTGAGAGATCATCCGAGTTGGGTAAGGGTACACTGGGATCTAGGCCTTCGGGTCCTATTGGGAATACTCAAAATCTGTAAAAACCACCAATATCAGGCAAATATATTCCAACCTCTTACCCAAACACTTAGGGCAGGCACAAGTCCTAAAGAAATCCCATTCATACCACTTCACAGTCTCATTCTAACGTGCACTGATCACCCCTGCACGAACATAAATTGGGACACAGCCAAACCCTATTCAATTCACCTAGACCTCTCTAACTCTACCCGACAACCTTGGTGTACAGGAACTCGTCCCTCAAAACTGACTCAAATAACGCTCTGATACCAACATTGTAAGCACCCCCACCCGAATATCCCAACCGCCCGGACTATCCAAACGGGAGCGCCTACGGAAGGGGAAAAATAATGAAATACGAGACAAAAATACCCTGGCATGCATACTCAAAGATGAGAGCAACGGAAGCGAAGCAAAACACATGCATGCACTACGCGAACCCCGCTAGCATAGCGGTCACCAGATAAATAAAAGAATACAAACTCCTGTGCCGACACACACGAGACACGAGATATGACCAGGCACAGTCAGAAATAAAAGAATAGACCCTACACAACCATCAGAGTTGACAGAGGTTGACGAGACTGCCTGTACACCATACCGACTCCGTCGCTAGACGTTGATTCCCCTACTCGGACCCACGCTGGCAATAAATAAAATCGCGGCTTTGATTAAATAAATCTACCGTGTAATATAATTAATTTAGCTGTTTAAAATCCCACGTAAGCGCACCACAATTAAAATCTCAACGAGTCTCATATTTATTTTAAATTAAATCATGCTAATAAAATCCTCGAAGCCAGCTTAATAAATTAAATTTAAATCAAATGACTCAAAATTTCCATAATTAATAAAAGAATCGAAAAAGACGAATGGAGGATATAAAATACGAGAAATCATAGGGTTTCTCACGGGAATTAAAGAACACGAGGAAAGGGGTTGGAACTTGCCTGAAATTAGCTGATTCCGACCTCTCTCAAGCTCTCGAGGCAAATTAAATCATTTCCTAGCAAATAACACAACCGGGATCCAAATTAATTAATTTTAATCGCGTAAAATTTATAATTTAAACGTAACATGCTTCTACAAATTTTTACCCACGTACCTGATCACTTTCCATGCCGAAAAATCTCAAAATCCCTTATTTTTCCTTAATTTCTTCATTTTCTTTTATTTTCTTCTTCTTCTTCTTCTTCCCTGCGTCTTCTCCCCTGCGCCTTGTTTCTTCTCCCTTCTCTCCTTCTTTCTTTTTCTTCTTCTTCTTCCTCTTTCTCCTTTCTTCTTCTCCTTCTTCTTCCTTTCTTCTTCCCGCGGCTGCTGCCTCCTTCTTCTCCTCCATGGCGCGCACGCCTGTGCGCACCAGCGCCAGCCCCTGCGGCCTCCGCTGTTGCCTCTGCGCACCATCGCGCGCCACCGCGCGCGCCTGCTGGCCGCTGCTGCTCGCGTCACTCCGCCCCCGCTGCTGCTTCCTCGCTCGGCTGCCATGGCCGAGCTCACTCGGAGCTTCCATGGCTACCACCTCCCTCTCTTCCTCGTTCCATCTCTCTCCCCCTCTCTCTCTCTCTCTCAATCTCTGTCTCTCCCTTCTTCTCGACCAAGCTTCCATGGTTGAAGCTACATCAAGCCTCCCTCCTTCTCTGTTTCCGGCCACAACTCTCAATGTGAGAGAACAATTCAAATTTTTTTGGCCCCTATAGATAGCTTGGCCTCCAAGCTCGCGCACCACAGCCACAAAAAAATACACAATTTAATTAGTTTAATTTAATTTAATTAATTTCACTTATTAATTTTATGAATATATATATGTATATGTGTATTGATATATTATTTTAAATTAAGTTAACATAATTTACACATTGATTAGTTTTGGGATATTACATCTGCTAACTTCGACAGTTCTTGGCTGTTGTTCTGCCGATGAGATCGTTTCACCATACTAAGACTATCGACATAGTCTGTTAGCTGCCAGTGCAAGGCGATTCCGTCTTTAGGCTAGCGTACTTGCGCGACTCAATCTGTATTAAATTTCTTTACTCGCTGCAGTATTATCTACTTCGGCCATTAATTATAGTTTTCTTGTATAAGTTTTATATTAATATTGTTGTTTACCCCAACAATCTGAAGACATAATTTTTATAAGCTGCCATGGCCACCAACACTAATGTTCCCGATGCTGCCTCATTTGTTGTCCCGGTCGCTGCTCCAAACATAACTCCGGCCACCGTGCCTGGTGCCATCTCTACCACTGTTGTTGGGCTTATTGTCGCCAAGGCGACTCCTCATGTTGAAAAGTCACAACAATTTAATGGCGAATATTTTAAAAGATGGCAATAGAAAATGGCGTTTTACCTTACCACGTTAAATCTGGCTCATATCCTTAAAGAGGACTTCCCGGTTACTACTAAAGAAAACAAGACTACCGAAACTAAAGCTGCCAAAGAAGTCTGACTGTATTCTAACTTCTTGTATCGAAATTATATTTTGAGTGGATTGACAGATTGACTATACAATGTCTATTGCAATGCCTATCAGATGTTTAGGTAACTATGGGAAACTTTAGACAAGAAATATAAGTTGGAAGATGCTCGCGCTAAGAAATTTCTTGTGGGGAAGTTTTTAGACTTCAAAACAGTTGATACCAAACTAGTAGTCAACCAGATGGAAGAATTGCAATAATGATTTGCACTGTGAGAAAATGATCATTAATGAACCATTTTAAGTAGCTGCTGTGATTGAGAAATTGTCACATTTGTAGAAAGATTTTAAGAATTATCTCAAATACAAGTGAAATGAGTTGTCTATGGAGGATCTAGCCCTTAGACTCCGTATTGAAGATGACAATAGAAAGGGAGATAAAATATCTCACAAGTTTAAAGTAAGGGCCAATATTGCTGAGGTTTCGGCTCCAAGGTTCCAACTCAAAAAAATCAAGCTAAAAAGAAGAGTGGGCACCTGAATCCTAAAAATAATGCTGCTAACAAATGCATTGATAGGACTTAATTGTATATATATTTTTATTTATTTTTAATCTTAATCTTGTGCTATCATTCCTACTTAAAATGTATATTTATATAGATTTTATATTATTTTATTTTATTTTTTGTAAGAATTCAAGAAAGGAATTGAATTCAAAGATTTGAGTGCAAAAAGAAAAAAGAAATATTATAAATTAATTTATAAAATTATTTTAAAATTAATATTATCTTATATTATATTATATTATATATTATAAATTATATTATATTATAAAATTAAAATGGAAGTTGAATTGGAGACGTGAGGCTGGGCGCATAGAACATATATGTATATATTATTATATTATAAAGCTTGGAATTGAAGTTCAAATTGGAATCGGACTAAGGCCATGCACATCCTCTATATATATATATAT
This sequence comes from Diospyros lotus, assembly GCF_014633365.1. NCBI lineage: Eukaryota > Viridiplantae > Streptophyta > Magnoliopsida > Ericales > Ebenaceae > Diospyros > Diospyros lotus. The sequence goes on along the minus strand of NW_026267104.1, from coordinate 7,197,864 downwards.
ATTAGATTGAGAGGAGGAGATTGGAGGATTGGGTGCAGCGGACAGAACAAGGGACGAAATTGAAGAGAAGAAGCTGCTGGGGACGGCGCACTGAGGGAGAAAATTGAAGGGACGTCTCACGCACGTCTAGCGCACAGGGAGACCCCATGAGCAGCAATTGAAGCATATTTTTATTTATTGTGATTTAAATCTGTTTTAGATATATAGAGAGCATCGTCTCCTTCTCTTCATTCAATTTTTTGTTTTTTATTTTTATTTTCATAATATCTAGCTAATTTATTTTAGCTAGAGTTTGGATGGATTTTAACTTTGGGATAATGTGATTATTTGTTTAGTTTGATTCAAAACTCGATTATTATTTGCGTGAAAAATTTATATTGTTGCGTTTAATATTTTAAAAGATTGACCATCTTTTAATGATTTAATAATTTATGCATGACTAACTAAAGGATTGTTATAAATTAGATTCATAGGCAATATAAATCACATGTTTACCATGAGATCAAAAGATGATTAACTCATGTGTGGGAATCGAGAAAGCTTAGTGAGTCAAATCTACTTCCAAGATTAAAAGTTTCCAAAGAACTTAATGCTTATTTATTTTCTTAATATTTGCTCAAAAATTTAAGAGTAAAATTGAATTAATAAATGATTAATATGACTTGAGAGAGTTTATTAATTAATTAAGGAAAATTCACCATCACATGCAAATAATTATAAAATATTGTAAGGGTATTTTTGGTTTTGAATTGGATTGAATAGATAATTGTATAATCCAAATTAAATGAAATCTAAACCCTAGTAAATTCATTAATTAATTTTTCTCATAAAAAATTCAGTTTTCTATTTATTTTTCTTTTTATTTATTCGATTAATTAATTAGTTCAACTTAGGTTAATTAAAATTATTTTGGTATTGTGATCTAGTTCTCGTGTGATCGACACTATTTTCATCACTATATGCATATTTGACTAGGATACACTTGGCTGAATTAATTGTGCATAAATCACACATCACGTATCCAAGGTAGTTGTTGGGTGTGTGGCAAGACGAGTCATAGAACTATTGATTGCCGTCACAAAAAGGGACAGAGCTCTGGCAACAATCAATGCAAAACCAAGCCTAGTCAGGCCAATGTGATGCAGTTGTTTCTAATGTTTGCATGGTTACTGATAACAAGGGCTGGTGAATTGACACAAGGGCCACGTGTAACGCCTCGTTTTTCGAGTGCGCTATAACTTAGAACAATTCTAGAACAATAATTTTTTTTTCTATTTAAAACTATGACTAAACCATATAATTGCTCTTATACATCCCAAAATTTTCATTTATTTATTTCCAAAGAGAATCATTATAAACATCAAATGCAGAAGCTAGAATCGAACCTAACATCTTAACATTAATTATAAATCAGTTCTTACATCAAGGGAACATAAATTTCTCAACATGACTTAATACATAACATAAGTTCTCAACTAACATTAACCCTAAATAAGGTTATACATTATCATTCCTCAAACGTTAAAAATTCAAAGTAACAGAACTTAAATACATGGGCTACATAACATATATTCAATTCATCATACAACTCATCATGCACTTTGTTAAGTGCCATTTCATGCCTTATTCATCATCGTTTCTGCTACAATCTCCATCTAGAACATTTGAATATTCCAGGGGCAAAGCTAGATGATGAATTATCTAAGTTAGAGAACAAAACATTTAATGCACGTGTATGAATGCAATATATGCACATAACATCATAAATCTCATGTTTGGGTCAACTGCACCTTAAGATTACCCGCCATTTTTACAATCTCACTGCCAGATCGAAGTGTATAGGTGCACCTTTGGCAAAGCAATGACGCTAGTGACTAATCCCAAACTAATGCAATGTATAACCGTGAATCTCATCATGCTCATATGCATATTTCATCATCAATACATGTAAATGCAATCTACATGACATACTCACATCAATGCATGACAACATGATAAAATTATTTATATAAAGTCGAATTTTGGGTCGAACCACTTACCTCTAGTACGAAGTTTGAAAAACCTCAAAAAATGCGCATCACCTAGATTTATGCGCCAAATCTCGATTTTCGTGCCAGCCCTCAAAAGTTGCACCAATAACTTTATTTCGAGTACAACAATCCTATAAATCATATTTAATCACTAAATATCTCAAAACATTAATTTCCTCATTTTTTATGCATTTTCTTCTATTTTTTCTTCTAAAAATTTAAATAAATATCTTCGAGACTATTTTCTCCAATCTTTTTCCACAATAATTCATTAAAGTCTAATAACATCAAAGGAAAAATTACTGAACTTACCTCAAACCCTCGTATGTAAGCAAAATGAGGCTGGTCGGTGCGAAAATCGAGACATCGGGAAGCTAAACACCAAATCTTTTTGCACAGGCTTCCTCATCTTATTTTTCTCGATTTTCTATGATTTTTTTTTCATATTTTTCGAACCTTCCACGTGCCCGCACGCTCTAGGGCGAGCAGCCGCACGTGAAGACCAGCGTGTGTGGCCCACGCGTCGATCATTTTCTTCGGCGACAACATACCAAAATTTTTTGAAACCGATGCCATTCGATCCCTCTCTTACAGTCAATCATTATGGACAATTTTCAGCCTCAAATGAGCACTTGGGAGCTTCCATTTTGTCGGCCAAAGCCTCGACCAGATCACCCGCCTCCAAACTCCGACGAAACTCGAACAACCATCAAAACTCCACTAAAATGCCTCAAATGCTCTAGAATGCTTCCTTAGGCCATGAGCAAAAAAAGCCTTATGGTTTGAAACGCCAATTCGTTCGAAATCGGGAGCAATTTGAAGCAAAAAATGTTTAAAATCCTCGGCCACCCGAGCTCTATTTATAGGCAAATCTGAAGCTTGAAACCCCTTTGGCCACTTAATACCATGCCTTAGGAGTCTCTACCTTCCCTAGATCGGCCTAGAAGCAACCCTAGTCGACCAAAAATACAACTTGTAAGCGCGACAAAATTAGCCAACTACCTGGTCGATTTTTTTTTCTTGAAATTCGGCCACCTTGGTGGCCGTTGTCGGCCATGACTTGACCCAAAGGCATTCCCGACCAACCCTCGTGGGTTTCCTATGGCCGAATTCGATGACGGGATGCGCTGGTCGGCCATGCTTGTTTACATGTTTTCTTGAAATTGTATTTTGGCCCCTCAAACTATGGCTTTTTCACTTTGACCCATTTTCACAAAGCCCCTCAACTTTTCACGTTGCATTTAAGACCCTCAAGTCCTAAAACATCCATTTTATTACCAAAGATTCTGAAAAAACATCATTTCGACCTCTCTCTGGCAATTTCAAAAAATTGTACTTAGGCCTGAATCTTTGTTTTGGCCGCAAACCCTTTCGTTTTTTCCTGAAACCAATGAAGGGTTGTTTTACCTATCGAGTATGATGCCCCTCAAGGTTCTGTTGACTTCTTGGAAGCTCTCTACGATAATTCGATTTTGCAGCATAAATCACAGCTGCATTTTAGTTGTACCGAAAATCGTTCCTAATCCAATTTCTTTCGATGCCATAAATCATGCCTTGATATTCTCATCAATGCCATAACATTTTCCTTTGGCATCTAGGCTCCAGGGCACTCCCTGCAGTCGATTTGATCATTCATAGTAGTAAGAAATTACCCTATATCCTTAATTTATCTGCAAATTTCACTTTCGCCCCAAGATAATTTACTCTTGAGCCCTTTTAAAAATATGGGTTATTACACCACGAGGCATATTTGTGGGGATAAGTCTCTATTCACCACTTATGAAAAATTAGACTACACTGAGAAGCTGTATATGAGGAATACTTCAGCTTCTATTGTGGAAGGAAAAGACAAGGTCTTACTGAAATGGACCTCTGGAAAAATGCTTACCCTCTCTGATGTTTGGCATGTGAATAAAATTTGAAAGAATTTAGTTTCTGGAACTATGTTGAACAAATATGAGTTTAGGCTTGTATTTGATTCATACAAATTTACTCCAAACAAATTTACTCTAACTAAGGGGGGTTTGTATGTGGGAATGGGTTATCTGCATGATGGCATATTTAAACTCAATGTATTAGCCCAAGTTCCCAAGAATAACAATAAGAATAACTCTTCTGTTTATATTATTGAGTTGTGTGATGTTTAACATTCAAGATTAGGGCATGTCAATTATCGTTCTCTACAAAAAATGATAACTTTGGGACTATTGCCTAACTTTAACATTAATAAAAGACATAAATGTAAAGTTTGTGTTGACTCAAAGTTTGCAAGAAGGTTATCTCCACTAGTGGAAAGAAATAATGTCGCATGTTAACAACTTCCAAGCCCATCTGGCAGGTAGAATCCTTCCAAGGTTACTATTGAGCCATTAGAGATTTTCTCTCAAGTGATACACTGCGAGGTTGTATGTAAAGTTTCCTCTTCCTCTTTCCATATCAGTTTTATTTATAGGTTCCACTTTATTGTGAGTAGAAGGCCCCTTTGGGGCAATTTATCAAGCTTTGGTAGTCAATGCAAATCCCTATGCTCCTTTCATAGTGTGCTCAAGGAGGGAGAGAGGATCGATAGGTTGAAAAAGCTCAAAATTTTACACTATGCTCCTTTCACCGACCAAATTGTTGATTATATTATTTCCTAGAAATGTGCTACTTTGTCTTATGCAGGAAGAGTTGAATTGGTGAAATCTATTTTATAGGGGGTGGAAAGTTTTTGGTTTTCTATGCTTCCTATTCCAGCTAGGGTTATTGATAAAATATATAAACTATGTCGTGCTTTCCTTTGGAACTCTCACCATTCCCTTGTTGCTTAGAAAAATGTTTGCCATGATAAGATGGAGAGAGGCCTGGGGTTCAAAGACTTAAGAAGCTAGAATTTAGCGTTGTTGGCCAAAACTCTCTGGAACATTCATAGGAAAAGGGATTCCTTATGGATCCATTGGGTCAATCATGTATATCTTGGCAATGGGTCTATTTGGAACAAATTAGTGAAAAATGTTGATTCTCCTTTATTTAAAAAAATTCTCAAAATTAAGGATTTGATGTGCAATTCGGAGGGATCGGTGGATGATGCTATTAGATTGGTGAATAGCTAGCAGAAGGGTGAGAATTTCATTTTAGCCAGCGCTTCTGATTATTTTCGACCCAAGGGCACGATGAAGATATGAGCCAAAGAAATTTGGAATTCTGCTATAACTCCAAAACATGCTTTTGTTTTGTGGTTGAGTGTTCAAAAAAAGCTTTTGACAAAAGATAAACTGCACTTCTTGGATATGGACAGAACTTGCAGTCTGTGTGGTTCCTGTAAGGAATCTATGCAGCACTTATTCTTTCAATGTCCAGTAAGTTCAGGAATTTGGGGTCATATTAAAGGGTGGATTGGCATTAGGAGATCAATGTCTTCGATTTCTAGTGCTCTCAAGTGGTTTAAGAAGGAGGCTCATGGTTTATCGTGGCAGTCTAAAGCCAAAAAGATTGCATTTTCTTGTGCTATTTACTTCATTTGGACAGTAAGAAACCTTCTAATTTTTTACAATCAAAGTTTTTCTAGAGATTGTATTGTTAAAAGGGTTAAAATACATGCATACAGAGTTATTTTTTCTTTGAGTTTTGATGTTTTATCCCAATTTTTGAATTTAGTTATGGATCAATAGCTTGGCTTGTTGATCGTGTTTGCCTAAGTATGCCCAGTGTATTTGTATTGTTCCATTTGATCAATATACATATTTACCTTTGATAAAAAAAAAAAAAAGAAATGGTGAATTACTTGATTTAATTCACAGTGATATTTGTGACATGAAAAGTACTCTTACTAGAGGTGGTAAAAAATATTTTGTCACATTTATTGATAACTGTAGTAAATATTGCTATGTATATTTACTGCAACGTAAAGATGAGACCTTAGACATTTTCATAACATATAAGGCAGAAGTTGAAAATCAACTTGGAAAGAAATTAAAGGTGCTAAGATCAGATAGAGGTGGTGAGTATGAATCATCGTCTCTTTTTGAGTTATGTAAAGTTCATGGTATAATCCATCAAATAACAACACCTTATACACCACAACAAAATGGTGTAGCTAAAAGGAAAAATCGAACATTAAAAGACATGGTTAATTGCATGTTAAATAGTTCGGGATAACCCCATAATTTGTGGGGGGAAGCTTTACTTACTGCAAATTTAATATTGAATAGAATCCCACATAAAAAAAACTAATAAGTCTCCTTATGAAGTGTGGAATGGGAAGCAACCCTCCTACAAAATCCTGAAAGTGTGGAGGTGTTTAACAAAGGTACAAGTGTCTTTACAAAAAAAGACTAAACTTGGACCTAAAACTATTAATCGTGTCTTTATAGGCTATACTTTGCATAGTGCAATCTATAGATTCCTAGTTATAAAATTAAAAATTCCTGATATTAATAACAACACAATTATGGAATCTATTGAAATCGAATTCTTTGGGAATATATTTTCTTTTAAGGAAGAAAGACACAATGATGGTGGTACCAAAAGGAATTATGAGGCAAATTTTTTGAAAGGTCAAGATGATCAGGAAATTGAATTTGAACCTAGAAGAAGCAAAAGAGTAAAAAAAACTAGTTTTTTTAGACCAGATTTCGTAACTTACATGTTACAAGATGAGCCTCAAACCTTTGATGAAGCTATGTCTTCATCTGATGCTCCATATTGGAAAGAAGCTATCAATGGTGAAATTGAATCTATTATGCAAAATAATACGTGGGTATTGGTGAACTTACCTTCGGGAAGTAAACCAATTGGATGCAAATGGATCTTCAAAAGACAATTAAAGGCTGATGACACTATTGATAAATATAAGGCTCGCTTAGTAGCTAAATGATATCATCAAAAAGATGGGCTAGATATCTTTGATACCTATTCCCTAGTGACGAGAATTGCGTCTATAAGGATGTTGATTGCTATTGTAATTTTACATAATTTAGAAATTCATCAAATGAATGTAAAGACTGTATTCTTAAATGGAGACTTAGAAGAAGAAGTCTATCTAGAACAACTTGAAGGATTTGTAGTAAAGGGACATGAAAAGAAAGTTTGTAAACTGCTAAAGTCTCTTTATAGGTTGAAACAAGCACCCAAACAATGACATGAGAAATTTGATCACACTATGTTATTAAATGGGTTTAAGATAAATGAGTGTGATAAATGTGTTTATGTTAAAAATATAAATAACGAATGTGTCATTGTGTGCTTGTATGTAAATGATATGTTGATAGTGGGTACTAATAGAAATATCATAGAATCTATAAAGAAGATTTTGAATTTTAATTTTGATATGAAAGACCTTGGTCTTGTTGATGTCATTCTTGGAATTCATATAATCAGAAATTATGAAGGATATGTGCTTTCTCAATCACACTTTATAGAAAAAGTGTTGAGAAAATATGGTTATTATAAGAGTAAGCCACCAGTTACTCCATTTGATCCAAATTCTAAGTTGAAGAAGAATAATGATAAAGGTGTATCTCTTCTAGAATACTCAAGGGTCATTGGAAGTTTGATGTACATAATGAATTGTATAAGACCTGATATTGCCTACTCAGTAAGTAGATTGGCAAGATACACGAGCAATCCTGGACATGGTCATTAGATTGCACTAGTCAGTGTACTTAGATATTTAAAGTACACTCTTGACTATGGATTATGTTATAAGAGGTATCCACCTGTACTGGAATGATTTAGTGATGCTAATTGGATATCTGATAGCTCAGAGATTAAATGAACCAGTGAGAGTATGCCTTTACCTTAGGTGGTGCTGTTGTGTCATGGAAGTCTTCAAAACATACGTGTATAGCATGATTTACAATGGAATATGAGTTTATAACTCTTAATAAAACAGGTGAAGAAGCATAATGGCTTTTCCATTTCCTTAAAGACATTCCTTTGTGGCCAAAGCCTGTAAACGCTATATGTATATATTGTGACAACTTAGCTGCTTCGATAAGAGCTAAGAACAGTGTGAAAAGTCAAGACATATAAGGCGAAGGCATAATACAATAAGGCAACTGCTCACCAATGGAATAATTTCCATTGATTATGTGAAATCGAAAAAAAATATAGCAAATCCTTTGACAAAAGGAATGACCAGAGAGCAGGTCACATATACAACCAAAGGAATGGGGCTAAAGCCTATTAAATGAATTATTCGGTGGTAACCTAACTTAGTTGATTGGAGATCCAAAGATCTAGGTTAAATAGGCAAATTGACTGGAATAATTCATAGTTAACATACTAAGAAACTTCTAGTTTCCTCCCATTTCTGAGGTGTAATTAGGGTGTGTGTTTTGTCAATGTTTAAGGTAACATTGATATCTTACTTAAGAGAAGTAGTGACATAGTACTCTTAATCAGTATTTACCTATATGAGAGTAGAAGTGGGTCGCTTGTATGAGAACTGTTTAGATGGCTTGTGTAACACCTCACTTCCTCGAGCATGTTATAAATTAGAACAATACTGGGATAATATATATATTTTTTGAACTAATTGATACATCATATCATTCCTCATCCCAAAATTCCCATCCATCTCAAAAGAGAATCATCGTAAACATTAAACACGAAAGCTAAGAATCGAACCTAATATTACAATAACCATGATTCAAACAATACATCAACGTCTTTCAAATGTTCAAATGTTAAGTAGCAGAAACTTAAATACATTAAACTTAACATCATACTCATAATTCATCTTGCACTTGCAAAGTGCCGTCACATGCTTTTTTCGTATCTGGTTCTGCTACAACAACATCTGGAACGTTTGAATATTCCAGGGGCAAAGCCCATGTTAGATGATGAATCATCTAAGTGAATGAACAATAAACACATTTTGTGCATGAATGCAAAATGTCATTTTCCTTTCATTTTGGTTTGAGTTGACCGTACCTTAACTACTCTTCATTTTTACAGCCTCCTTCCCAGGCCGAGGTATATGGGTGCATCCTTGGAAGAGCAGCGGTCCTGGCCCGTACTCTCAAACCCTTATGCAAATGCACGATCAATTCTTTTATCGTGTACATATGCACATTTCATCATAACATGTAATGCAATCTACGTGATGCATATCATATCAAGGTATGTCAACATAATAAATCTTGATCATGCAAGGGTTTTAGATAAGAACTCTCATATTAAATCTTGTCCTTTAGATAAGAACTCTCATATTAACCAAGGTTTTAAATCAGAACACTCACCTTCAGATAAATTCATCTTTTCTTGAAATACATGCTTCACCTTGGTTTGCGTGCCAAGACTCGAAACTCTCACCAACACCCAAACTTAGGCTCTAAGGCACCCTAAACACCATATTAAATCCATAAATACCAAAAACAATTTTTCTCATACTTTCTTCACATTTTTCCTATTTTTTCTCTCTATTTTTCCCTACTAATATTCTAAAATAAATATTTACACCCAATTTTTTTCAAATATTTTTTGCATGATAAATCCTAAAATATTTTTCTTGAAATTCTAAAAAAAAATCAACCACAAACTTGCTAGAATGCATTCTCATGCACTTAACACGTGACTGCGAGTGGGAGACAGTGCGTAAAGGCCACGCTCTGGTCTTCTTCTTTGGCGACGACACACCGGAGCTGCTGGTTTCTCGGCCTAGCTTATTCTCCTCCTTCAGTCGATCATAGAGGTGTGATTTGATGCTTGAAAGGACAACTGGAAGGGCTTCAAACTCTCGGCCGACACTATCGCCTCTTTTTCCAGCGAGCCCTTAAGACCCCACTAAATGCACAGCAAAACTCACCATTTTTTCTAGAAATGATCTACTAATTTAGAGGATCAAAAACCCTCTATTGGTTACGCCCGAGTCACCTTCTAACGACCTTAATTTTTAGCTCAAATTTGGCAAAACCCTCGGCCCCATATTTTCCTATTTATAGGCAAAATTTGACCTCGAACCATCTGTGGCTGCTTGAACCAATGCCTTAAACCTTTCATCCAACCCTTAGGCAACCCAAAAGCACTTGAAAACTTCCTCAGAAGCCTATTTACAAGGCGTTGCGAACCAGCCACACTTTGTCAAAATTTTTTGAAACTTTGGCCACTCGCGTGCTCGTTGCAGGCCTTGGGTTGATCCTCGAGCTTCTCCAACCAGCTTTCTTGGGATCCTTGAGGTCGCAGGCATCGATCGATGGTCGATCAAAACTGCTGTCGGCCATGACAATTTTAGATTCCTTGATTTTACACTTTAACCCTTTCCAATTTTGACTTTTACACTTTAATCCCTCCCACAAGGTCCCTAAGCTTTCCAATGCTTCCAATGAGACCCCCAAAAATCTGAAATTTACATTCACACTTAGAGGACTCAAAAATAACGATGGTTAGACCTCCCTCAGGTAATTTTGAGAAACTGCTCTTAGGCCCGACTGCATTATTTTATTGAAAATCTTCTCGTTCCCACCCGAAAACACTGAAAGGTTGCTCTACCTAATAATTCAAGGCCTCCTAAGGGTTTCGTAGCCTTTTCGGAGGTTCCCTATGACGATTCGATTTTATCAACCCTAACCGAAGCTGTACCGAAAATTACCTCGAATCCGATTTCTTTAAGTGCTAAAAATCATATCTCGAATTACTTAATGATGACGTGATCTTTTTTATTGCTTGAGTTTCGGGGTACTCCCTTCGATTGACTCAGCTAAATAATAGTAAAAATCTGCTTTGAAAACCCTAATTCAACCATTCTAATGCCACGTTTCACGAAACATTTCTTGCATTTATTTATTTCAAAAATGGGGTTTTACAACTTGGGTTCTCTAGAGCTCTCATGAATTTAGGATGCTGTCCAAGACCAAAATGGATACAATCGTATAGAACTCAATGGTATAAAATGAGTTGTGTGTGATATATGCTATCTCGATTTACCACGCGGAAGATAGTTCAAGAGGTACTCTCACTATTTCTTCAGTGAGTCCAAAAGACACCTTACCTAATACATAACTTAATTATCTGTTTACTCTCTGTAACTTCGTGTCGCTTTGTTCTATTTTGTCTCAGCACACTTACACTCATGTGGGGGATTGTTGTGTGTGAGTGTATATGCTAAGTGTATGGGAATGTTAGTTGTCCTGCATTGCTTGGTGAAGAGATTTAAAATGGATATAAATAGCCCAAATCTTAATATTGGGTTTGGGCCTTAAGGGGTACCCAAATTTTGTGAGTAAGCGAACTCATACCCACACGTGCACACCACCGCCACCGCCGTCTGTCTGGTCGGATCGGATCAATAAGAATAAAATAATATTTTTTTTGTAATTTTTTTGAATATATTATTTAAATCTTAATTATTATCCGAACACCATTCCAGATTTCCAGCACCCGTGGATGGCCCAACAGTAACAACTTCCAGCTTTTATTCCCGATTTTCTGCAATGCATGTCGTGGTCCCAGGCACCCTTTACGAATTTCCCTCCAACATGCCGTGGTCCTAGTGCTCCTTTTCCATATTTCTTGCATGGCTGTCTAGCTCTATATTTATAAATACGAGCCTCCAGTTCTGTGAAGTGTTTTTTCAAGCTCCACTCTCTCTTTCTCTTCTGCTACGAAAATTTGCAGAATTTCCTCTCTATTTAACTGTTCATCAGAGAGCATGAGAATTCAATTCCTTTCTCCAATCTTTCTTCTACCCAAAATAGAGAGCAAATATCATTTCGAGTTTTGTTAACTCCGATAGTTCTTGATTGTTGTTCTACCGGTGAGATCGTTTCATCCTACTAAGACTATCACCGTAATCTATTAGCTGCCGGTGCTGGGCAATTCTGTCTTTAGCATAGCGCACTTGCGTGACTCGATCTGTATTAAATTTTTTTGTTCGTTGCAGTGTTGTCTACTTTGGCCCATTAATTATAACTTTCTTATACCAGTTTTTTTATTAATATTATTGTTTACCTTAACAATATCATTTTACGGAGCTGCTGGAAAAGCATATGTCGACTGGTGCGCAAACATGGCTGAATCCTTGGACATAAGAGTTCCATGGATTATGTGCCAACAAGATGATGCCCCCCAACCTATGGTACTTTACACTAAATATATAATAGAATAGAACAATAGCAATATTTATCATATGTTTATATCAATGCATGCAATTGCAGTATCAATCCTAGTTTTTTTTTTTTCTTTCTAACTTTTAACAGATAAACACATGCAATGGGTACTATTGTGATTCATTCACGCCAAACAATCCCAACAGCCCCAAAATGTGGATAGAGAACTGGATTGGAGGGTTAGCATTCTTAATTTTATGATTCAGTCATTGAGTGTATAATATATTAAGAGAAATCCATAGATTTTTTTCCTATAAAGTAACTCTTTGTTAATCATCTTAGGTTCAAGAACTGGGGAGGTAAAGATCCGCTTAGAACTGCAGAGGATCTTGCTTTTGCTGTTGCACGATTTTTCCAATTTGGCGACACATTCCAAAACTACTAAATGGTTTGTGATCACGATAACCTAAACTCTTTTTATTATCTTTTTAAATTTTTGGTACCAATATCAACCATTTTATTTTTTCTTCAAAATTTTTGCAGTATCATGGAGGGACAGATTTTGGAAGAACAGCTGGAGGTCCATATATTACCACATCGTATGACTACGATGCCCCTATCGATGAATTTGGTAAGAGAAAGGAATTAGGTTGATTGACTTTGACATGGTTTATGATGTTTACTCAGCATAATATATGTAGAAATTTTAACTTCCAATATATGTATATATGTATGCCTTTACTACTTATTTCAGGCAATCTGAATCAGCCAAAATGGGGACACCTAAAGGAGCTCCATCAAGTACTGAAATCCATGGAGAAGACTCTTACCCATGGAGACATCTCCTATGTTGACATGGGCAATGAGGTTTCCGTGACATCCTATGCAGCTAACGAAGCAAAAGCCTGCTTCTGCGGCAACGCACATACCATAGCCGATGCCATTGTCGCCTTCCTCGGCAAGCAAATCGTCGTGCCCGCTTGGTCCGTCAGCATTCTTTCGGATTGGGAGCATGAAGCTTACAACACTGCCAGGGTGAAACTAAAGTCGTCGTTTTATTTAACTTTTATGCATTAATTAGTTTGCAGAAACAAAGTTTATTTGTTGAGGATTATAATTGAATTTGAGCGTATGTTTGTTTTGTGTATCTACAGATAAATACCCAAACTTCTGTGATGGTGAAGAAGACCAATGGTGCAGAAAGCCAACTTAGTTGGAAGCGGAGGCCTGAGAATACAGATGATACGGTTGTTATCTAAAAGGGTCACCTTCCCTTGAATCAAATGATAGATTAGAAGATGATTAATGATGTTAGCGATTATTTATGGTACATGCATGACAAGGTTAGACCATCAACTTCCACGGGGTTTTTTTTTTTTTTTTTTGGTTGGGTTAACGTACGATATTTCTGTTTCGCGAAGTACTAATTTGAATCTTTATAATTTGATCCAGTGTTAACATCAAAGAAGATGATGCAATCTGGAGTGAAAACATGACTATCAGAGTGAACGCCACTGGTCACGTACTCCATGCTTTTGTGAACGGTGAATATGTTGGTTCTAAGTGGGCTATATATGGAACCTTCAACTACGTTTTTTTAGGAGAGAGTGAAACTAAAGCCTGGCAAAAACCTAATCACGTTGTTGAGCGCCACCGTCGGATTCCAGGTACATATAAACTTCCACGAAACTAACAAAAGCAGATGCATATATCATCATTAATGATCTTCTACTGATTGAGAGGTATTGGATTGATTTTTCTATCTTTTTGAGCAGAATAGCGGACCTTACTTTGATATCATCGCCTCTGGAGTATCTGGTCCAATTGAAATCATCGGGAAGAAGGGTGATGAGACAGTTTTTAAGGATTTGTCTCACCATAAATGGCCATAAAAGGTTGGATTGAATGGCCTAGACAACAAGCTATACAATGAAGATTAGCGCTATGCTTCTAAGGATAATGCTATTTGTACATAAATAGCTTCACATGTGGGTTTACATAATGATATTCTCACGATAAATTGAGAATTTATCGCTAGAATATCACGACTTCTCTTCTCTCTTCTCATCTCTCTCTCTCACTTTCTCTTTTTCTTTCTCTCCATTTCCCCTTCAACTGCTGTCGCTACCTCTGCCTCGCCACCCACTACCCGTCGCTACCTCGCTCGGCCGATGCCTCACGCCTCACCTCTTGTTTGGCTAACCGCCACCTGGCCTCTCGCCTGGTTGAGAGGCGAGGTGGCAGTCGACCAGGTGAGAGGCGAGGAGCGAGAGGCGAGTGGCGGCCGTCGGCAGTCGGGCAAGCGAGTTAGCAATGGGCGTCGGAGGGCGGTGCTAAAAGGGGAGGAGAAGAAAGAGAGATGAGAGGAGGAGGGAAAGAGAGGATAGAAAAGGGTAAAATGGTCATTGAAATAAGAGAAATGAGGACAAAATAGGCTTTTCACCTTATCTGTAAACCCACGTGTAAATGGGCTTCTGTACAAATAGCATGATCCAATACTGTGAATAGAATTTCCCTTGTACATAAGGAGTTTTACAGAAGGAGATGAAATGACCAGTTTGGGCCTCTAATAAATGACCCAATGAAACCCTAATCTCTTTCACTCTCCCTCTCGTAGTTGGTGTCGCCTCTCCATCTCCTGACACCATCGATCCACCACCATCTATCTTTCTGTGTAACACTCACGATGGGTTTTTGCTAATGCTAGGAAGATGTAGTATATAATTAAGAGATGAAAATTTAGGAGAAGTATGTGAGTGTTCCAACAGCATTCCAGCATGATATATATTGAGTTTATGACCATTACCTATAGCAACCTATTCAAGATCATTGTAGACAGAAGAGATAGAGAGATTCTTATGATCTAGTGTAATAGGATGACCATTACCTAAATGCATTACATTCTTCAGTTACAATTTGCTAAATGTATCTTTCTTTGTTACAGTTTGCTACACGAAGGTTATTAATGTTTACATCCTTCTAATAAAATCTATGTAACCAAAAATGTAATTTTTAATGAGATTGAGTTCCCTAATTCAGAATTATTTCCTATTTCTTCACCATTACATTCTTTAGTTATTGTTCCTTCTATCACTTGTACCTTTCCTTCAAAGTTTAAAGTTCATTAATTTTCTTCTAATCCTTCTATTTCAGTACCACTTTCTTGAGTGGTTATTTCTCCTACATCTTCTTTTACTCTTGCAAATTATTTTCTTTGATGAATAGGGAACTGGGTCTTTAGTGTCTGGGTTTGATCTCCCTATTGTGCTTCCAGAAGCAATGATAAGAGGGAGGTAGATCTGAATCGTCAAGCACTAGTGGCCTTGCGGTGTCGATCGAAAAAGGGCAATGGCGACTCTTTTTCACGGGGAGCTTGAAAGTGGTGGCTATGGCGACTCTTTCACAGAGAGATGGAGAGGGAGAGGTTGGTGATGGAGACGACTATTGCTTTTGCAATGACGACTATTTCACTGGGAGCTTGAAGGCAGTGGTTATGGTGATATTAGGAGAAGAACGGTGGCACTACCTCTCGCTGTCAGTGAAGGGGTTGTGGAGGAAGCAGCTTGAATAGTGGCTTGGTTGAGAGATAAGGGGTTTGGAAAGAGGGAAGGGTCTCCTTTACTTTGTTTCCCTATTTTCATTTAATCCAATTTATCATCAATATATCGTGATTCTGTTGCTTCAATTTATATTTACACCGCCAAATTCTCACGATATATCTCCTTCTGTAAAACTCCTTTTGTACAAACATCACTACTCCACAGTATTACTCTTCACAGTCACTCCTGCCAAAATTCACCAACATCTTTAAAAAATCTCATTTTACCAAGCCACCCACAACCATAATCATCTTCTTTTCCTTTTACTCCTCACAACCCACAGTCGCAGCCACCATCTACTCCATCTCTCTTTCTCTCACACACCTATCTCTCTTTCTCTGTGTGCCCCGAATACACACATAGAAACAAACACACACACAAATATATATACACACACAAACACACCTATACACACACTCACACACCTATATATATATATATACACACACGAAAACGCATGGCCGCAGCCATGGCAGTCACGGCCATGGAACCCTAGTTCCCGACTGTGGGTGGTTGTGAAGGATAAAATAGGATTTTTGAAAGATGTTAGTGAATTTTGACGGGGAGAGGGGGGTGGCTATGAAAAGTAATACTGTAGGGTGTGAATAGAATTTCCCTATGTATAAACAACACTACTCTTTATTTTATTATTTTCTTTTTCTCCATGTTCTGACATTTCTTTTATTGAATGGATGAATTGGGTTTTCTCAGATACCACGTTCCTAGGTCTTTCTTAAATGATGACATGAACTCGTTGGTGCTCTTTGAAGAATTTGGAGGCAACCCATCAATGGTGAGCTTTCAATCAGTTGCCCCAGGAACTGTTTGTGGAAATGCCTATGAGAACAAGACTACGGAATTGTGTCATGCCAAGGTCGCCCCATTTCAGCCATTCGTTTTTCCAATTTCGGTGACTCCAATGGCACTTGTGGAGCTCTTACAAAGGGCAGTTGCGAAGGAGGAAAAGATGCAATCTCCATTGTGCAAAATGTAATTAATCATTTTCGCTCTGATTGTTTTAATTAATTCCCTACTCACAATTTGGAATGTTGGTAGTCGAGATTTCTAATTTCTTGTTTTTGTAAGCTTGCGTGGGAAAGGAGAGTTGCTCAATCCAAGCCTCAGAAGATGTTTTTGGATCAACAAACTGCAATGGCATTATAAAGAAGCTCGTCGTGGAAGCTGTTTGTTAATTAGATTTTTGTTTATTTTCTGCCCTGCCCTGGCTTAGGCAATGCAATTGTTGACCTATTATTATTAGGGATGAATTCATATTTGACCAAAGTCAAATGTATAAAATCTTTTTTGTACTTTTCACAGAAAAAAAACGTTTTTAACTATTCAAACAAACTAATTACACTCTATAGGCACTTTTATGTAAAATACCAAAAATACCCTTAATGAGATTTTAAAATAGAAAACCCTACTGTCCTTAGCCTCATTTACCAAAATATCCTTATCTCTTTCATATAACCTTTCTTCTCTCTCCTCTTCCCACATTCACGTTACTCTCTTTCTCTCCATTGTCAAACTATCCAAACTCAGTCATTCTTCATACATTCAATCTTTTTGCTTGTTGGGTCATTCAATCTTCTTTATCAATTGCAGCGACCTCACTGAAGTCCCATTCAATAAGTTTCTTTCTCTCCAACAAATAATTTCACCCAATCTCAAGGTATCTATTCGATTTGTATTTGTTTTATTTTTTAAAAATAATTTTTGTGTTCACATTGCTTATTAAGGTTGTGTAGAATGATTGTAGTTGTGAGCAGAACATATTTTGATAGATATCATTCCAAATCTGCTCTAATTCGGGTGAAAAAAAAAAATTTCAAAATTGCACATCGTTTATGGGTTTTGTGGACGATAACAGTTGATCGGGCTTAGTTTCGGAACAAAGCCCGATCGGGCTTTGTTCCGAAACTAAGTCCGATCGGGCTTTGTTCCCCCACTAAGCCCGATTATGATTTTTGTTGCCTACAAACCTGATATGGTTTTTATATATATTATTTTTTAAAATAATATGAGTATTTTGTTAAATAATTTAATATTATATATGAGTAAAATAATATAATTTAATATAATATATTTAATTTTATCATATTATTTAACAAAATTTAACTTTTTAAGCATTTGTGCCTAAATGTGTTATGTTAAAATCCTCCAATGTTTTTCATAAAATTTTTAAATATTTTTCTTAAATTACATATGAAAAATTATCATAACTTAGTTGTTGGTTTATAAGTCAAAAATCATGTTTAATTATACAAATCATCTCTTTAGAAAAAGAAAATAAAATACAAATCTCAAAAAGCAAATAAACTTACTTACTTATAGTTATGACTTGGTTTAATAAGGAAATGAACCCGATTTGGGTGTGTGTGGGTCCGTTGCATCCATGGTAATGGTGAGACTAATTTTTTACTCTTTTCAATCTTGCAGCAATGGATTTAGTGCAGTTGGTCATCGTGTGGAACCGGGAATGGAATGATAATAAGTATATTGGGGGTAATAGGATGTGTGCGGGAATCTACAAAAATACGACTTTTACTCAATTGGTTGAGATTGTGTACACAGTAACGGGAATTGATAAAACAAGGTACGACATCACCATTCATTTTGTAACGGAACACTCAAGCGAACTTCCAGCTACCAAGTTCCCTATCAAAGACGACTACGGTGTCAGGTTTATTATGTGCGATGACAGAAAATATAAAGTGATGTATGTTGATATGATTTGTAAAGATATTGGAGTTTGTAACCTACGTAGTGGTGGTAATCAAGATTCAGGTGCCGTTCCATTTACATCCGCACGTAGTCCACTGCAAAATGATGATTTTGGTACATATGGTATGGGTGGTTTGTCAGATGACGCTCCACATACGGATGATGATTGTGATAATAAAACTGATAATAATAGTGACGATAGCGATGGTGATAATAGTGATGATGGTGGTGATGAAAGAGAAGTGAGTCCGGAGTACCCAGAAGTAAGATTTTCAGGTTCACAATTTGAGGACAACCATTTACAAAGAAACTGGATCGTTCCTGGTGTAGAAAATTATGCAATTGAGGAAACAAGACCTGAAGTGTCTATTCCATACCAAGGTGATCTTTTACACATGGGTGCACTCTTTAAAAGTAAACATGAACTAATTTTGGCATTTGGACAATATTGTGTTGATGTGAAGATGGACTATCGAGTCAGACGTTCGTGCACAATTCGATTTGAGGCTGGTTGCAAGGATGTGAACTGCAAATTTATGCTTCGTGCAAGATGTAGACCTGGTTGTTCGTTTTGGCATGTGGTGAAATTTATGCCGAGTCACACGTGTACTCCGGACGTATACGATTCACATTTTCGAAGTGTGAAGGCTATTGTCATCGGAAGTTTGTTTTCTGAAAGAGTGGCGAGTAGTGAATATACATCTAGAATGCTAATAGGGGAGTTGCTGGAACAACATGGTGTGCAGATTATGTACACTAAAGCTTGGAAGTCTTTACAACATGCAAAGAGACTTACTTATGGTAATCCAGATGAATCATATCAGCAACTACCCTCATATTTTCACATGTTAAAAGAAACAAATCCTGGCAGTATCACGGCAATAGAGACAGATGAAAATAATTATTTTTTATATTCATTTTTTGCACTCGGAGCTTACCTTCATGGTTTTCGGTCTTAAATAAGACCGGTTGTTGCCGTTGATGCCACACATTTGAAAGGTGAACACAAAGGGGTGATATTCGTTGCAACTTGCAAAGATGGGGAGGAAATGATTTATCCCATCGCTTTTAGATTTGGAGATGGTGAGTCTGACAGATCATGGATATGGTTTTTGACGAAATTGAGAGAAGCTATCGAAGTGCGAGAAGATTTAGTCATTGTTTCTGATCATCACCAAAGCATTACGAATGCGATGAGTCATGTCTTCCCTTCTGTCCCACATGTCTTTTGTTTCTTCCACCTTAAGCAAAACTTGAAGAAACGTTGTAGACAGCGAAAAGATGTGATGACTGCATTCTACCTTGCAGCATACAGTTACACCACAATAGAGTGTGATACATACTTGGCAGAAATACAATCGATGCATCCTCAGACTCATCTGACATTGATGGAAGCAAGACCGGAAAAGTGGTCACGTGCATATTATCCAAGAAGAAGATATTCCATGATGACCACCAACATTGCCGAGTCTCTCAATAAATGCATGATGAAAGCACGTCGGTTGCCTATAACAAGTGCACATGAATTTTTGAGACATATGCTTCAGAAATGGTTTAGTGATAGACGTGCTGCAGCTGCCAGACTTGAAACCATTGTGACCTCCGCTGCAGTGGCACATGTTAACTTGGCGCATGCCAAAACATTAGACCGAGGATGTCGTGTAGTTCCTATAATACAAGGGAACAAATACCTCGTGCAACATGCAAAGGAAGGTGATGGGATAGTTGACATTGTTGCGAGTACATGCAGTTGTCGCAAGTGGGACATTGATCAAATGCCATGTCTTCATGCAATTGCTGCTAGCAGGTATCATGGTTTGACTTTTATTTGCGTATTATGTTCGTAATTTAGTGTGATATGTTAACACTATGTGTTTCTTTGCCTTATGCGACAGTTTCATGAGGGTGCACTACCATATGTTTTGCCATTCATATTACACTGCAGATTGGATCAGACGCGCATATGCACATCCCATCAATCCTCTCCCTAACAAGGCCGCTTGGGTTCTTCCAGCGTACGTCAGACAGATAGTTATACTCCCACCTGTGCAAAGACGACAACCGGGTAGACCGAGAAATGGTCGGATTCCTTCCATGGGGGAAGCTCGTCGAAGAAAAAAAATGTGGAAAATGCGGTGAACTAGGACACAACAGTCTTGGTTGCCCTAATGAATGGACTTCCTCCATTGGAGAGTCGAGCACAGCCACTACTTCGGAATCCAGGGACGCTGCTAGGGCCTCTGCAAGGGCAAGCCGGAAATACAGCATTTGCAAAGAGACTGGACACACTCGTCGTCGGTGCCCTATACAGTTGTCAATTCCAGGTGATGATAATATTGTCAATGATGAAAACAATCAATAGACATTAACTCATTCAGGTATGATATAATGTTATCACATATGTTATCAATAGTTGTTAGATCGTTTGTGAAAAAAAAAAATGTTTTTTACTCGCAAAGTGTTAATGGAATTTTTACTGACCATATATATCCTTTGTGTTTCAGCAATGCTCAAAAATCACTGGCATGATACAAAAAAGATGACAACATCAATCAAATATCTTTTTGTCGGGGGTTCAGAAATAAATATTATTTTTTACATTAATCTTTGAAATTGAGATTTATTCATATTTGTAATCTTTCAATTTCCTTCATCTAAACTCATAATAATTAATTTAATTGACAGCTTGTGTTGTAGTATGTTGTTGAGCAAAGAACTGAGTATATAATGCAGTTTCAATAGCACCAAAATGATGCAATGATAAACTTGCTCAAAAATTAGAGTGTAATTTCTTAACAATCACTATTATTTGAGACTATACTAGTGGGAAACTTAAAAAAAAAAATTAATTGCAAAAAAAAAAAAATCGGGCTTTGTGGGCCACCAAAACCCGGCCATCGGGCTTTGTGGCCCACGAAACCCGGCCATTAGGCTTTGTGGCCCACGAAGCCCGAAAATGATTTTTTTTATTTTTCTTGATTTTTCTTCAAATTAATATGTTCCATTGGCACTAAAATGATGTCTTTTAATGTTATTTGGGTAAACCCAAATGTATATATCACAACAAAGTCATTATTTTTCACTTTGTGTGAGGATGTCCATCCACCATCAACACAACCAACACATGATCAATTGCTTCTAATAATATTGGACAAAGCAAGATAATAACGCTATGATAATAAACTTGCTCAAAAATTAGAGTGTAATTTCTTAACAATCACTGTTATATGAGACTATACTAGTGGGAAACTTCAAAAAAAATTCAATTGCAAAAAAAAAAAAATCGGGCTTTGTGGGCCACCAAAACCCGGCCATCGGGTTTTGTGGCCCACGAAGCCCGAAAATGATTTTTTTTTTTTATTTTTCTTGATTTTTCTTCAAATTAATATATTCCATTACCACTAAAATGATGTCTTTTAATGTTATTTGGGTAAACCCAAATGTATATATCACAACAAAGTCATTATTTTTCACTTTGTGTGAGGATGTTCATCCACCATCAACACAACCAACACATGATCAATTGCTTCTAATAATATTGGACAAAGCAAGATAATAACTCTATGATAATAAACTTTCTCAAAAATTAGAGTGTAATTTCTTAACAATCACTGTTATTTGAGACTATACTAGTGGGAAACTTCAAAAAAAATTCAATTGCAAAAAAAAAAAAAAAAAATCGGGCTTTGTGGGCCACCAAAACCCGGCCATCGGGTTTTGTGGCCCACGAAACCCGGCCATCGGGCTTTGTGGCCCACGAAGCCCGAAAATGATTTTTTTTTATTTTTCTTGATTTTTCTTCAAATTAATATATTCCATTACCACTAAAATGATGTCTTTTAATGTTATTTGGGTAAACCCAAATGTATATATCACAACAAAATCATTATTTTTCACTTTGTGTGAGGATGTCCATCCACCATCAACACAACCAACACATGATCAATTGCTTCTAATAATATTGGACAAAGCAAGATAATAACGCTATGATAATAAACTTGCTCAAAAATTAGAGTGTAATTTCTTAACAATCACTGTTATTTGAGACTATACTAGTGTGAAACTTAAAAAAAAAATTCAATTGCAAAAAAAAAAAAAAAAAAAAAATCGGGCTTTGTGGGCCACCAAAACCCGGCCATCGGGTTTTGTGGCCCACGAAACCCGGCCATCGGGCTTTGTGGCCCACGAAGCCCGAAAATGATTTTTTTTTATTTTTCTTGATTTTTCTTCAAATTAATATATTCCATTACCACTAAAATGATGTCTTTTAATGTTATTTGGGTAAACCCAAATGTATATATCACAACAAAGTCATTATTTTTCACTTTGTGTGAGGATGTCCATCCACCATCAACACAACCAACACATGATCAATTGCTTCTAATAATATTGGACAAAGCAAGATAATAACGCTATGATAATAAACTTACTCAAAAATTAGAGTGTAATTTTTTAACAATCACTGTTATTTGAGACTATACTAGTGGGAAACTTCAAAAAAAATTCAATTGCAAAAAAAAAAAAATCGGGCTTTGTGGGCCACCAAAACCCGGCCATCGGGTTTTGTGGCCCACGAAACCCGGCCATCGGGCTTTGTGGCCCACGAAGCCCGAAAATGATTTTTTTTAATTTTTCTTGATTTTTCTTCAAATTAATATATTCCATTACCACTAAAATGATGTCTTTTAATGTTATTTGGGTAAACCCAAATGTATATATCACAACAAAGTCATTATTTTTCACTTTGTGTGAGGAACAACTACAAAAAATTCATTAGTCATTTCCAAGTTTTTCATTTTTCCTCTCAATCTATGGGTTCCACTAACACTAAAATGATCTCTTGTTACGTTGTTCAAGTTAGTTAAAGGTAGAATGCACAACAAATACATGATGAATTGTTCTAACTACTAACATTGGATCAACATGATGTAATGATCTTCAAATTACCCCATAAGTGTAATTTAAAAATTTCGACAGAGTCTCCCTTGTTTCTTGGACATTGAACCTGCATTAGAGACTCAGTCTCTATGTTCAACAACATAATAACATGACAATATTTACCATCACAACATTAGAGACTCAGTCTCTCTTCCCAACAACATACTGCCACCACAACCACTTATCCCTTACCATCAACAACACCGCAAACCACATTTCATCAAGTGAGCAATATACAATTTGCTATTTGCTATACTTATACAAAAATATACAACATTTGAACTAGATGAAAATTAAAACACAAAACAAAGAATCTTCTAATCTATTGATCTACAAGTATACTATCGTGCTATGTCTATACAAAAATATTCCAATCTGTCTTCGGAGGGTACGGACATCCACAATTGGGTGCATCTGCCAGTGATCCTCATTATGCCTCAGTATGTCCTCGACATATTTGATAACGTAGCACCCGCAGCTGGCCCTGTATTAGACATAACACACATTGGTAGCATAACCATATTTTCATGAAAATTGACCCTGTAATATAATTTAAATTAATTTACCCATCCGGTTGTTGAGGCAACTTCTGAGGATCAGTATTCTCCATTTCCCAATCTCTGTCTAGCGTCGCAGTTGCAGTTACATGTTCATAATATGCAGCTTTCTTTAGTAGAATGGGTAACAAACTCACAAGTGGTTGTATAGCTTCGACCCTGCTCCTACGACTATCTTCATTTATGGAATTGGAGTCATATATGACAATTCTCCTATCTTTCAAGCAAATCTTTAAGAGAAACCAATGAGAATTTGCTACATTACAAGGGAGCAACACCTGTATTTTATTTTAATATGTCAATCGTACGGAAATAAATAAATAATTAATTAAATAGAATGAATTAAGATTTACATAATCGACTGTCCACCAAGGGAGACTTCCGTCAGTGCGTCCGTCAACGAAACCGGTCCACTCTTCTGGAACAGATGCGATAGAAGGCACAAAAACCCTCTTATTGCCCCCGTACTCCTGTTCCCAAAATCTTACCATGGATGCCTGAAAAATAAAATAAAATAAAAATATTGGTCATAGATTAAATTAATATGCAAAAAAAAAAAAAGTAGTGCAAACTCACAAAAAACGAAGTTGACATGATAGCGTAGTTTGTGTCATATTGACGCCGAGACTGTATACGTCTCAAGCAACACATGTAACTATCGATATGGTAACCCTCCAACCAGTTGGCCTCATTCTCTATGTTTCGGAGGTCATCCGGTGTTAGGTTAAGAATGAAACCGGTGTGAAGACTACAACAACCAAGAAAAATAAGAGTAAGAATATATTGTTTATGCAAATAGAAAAAATGTAAATATTGTTACTTACCTAATATTTTCATTAGAACCTATGAACTCAATATAACCCTCAGGGGGCACTGTCTCTATATCCGGCGGCATTGGGTCTAGTACCGGCGGCATCGGGTCCACGTCCGACCCTTCCAAAGTAGCATCCTTCTTTCTCCTTTTATATTTTGTTGGATCGGTGAAGGGTGGACGACGAAACTGCGATGGCAATCTATCTCGCATAGGTCGCCTGTTGACCCTAACCACTTCCTCCTCCTGTAACTGAACAAAACCTAACCGTTACAAAATAGTATTTTAGAATGAAGTAAAACGTATAAAAGTAAATTTGAAATTTACTCTAGATGTAAATGCCTGCTCCTCATCGTGATGATCAAGATCTACCTGATCACCACCCTGGGACTGCTCATGAACATTATCGCTGTGATCTAGGGAAATATGCGGGATGCGTAGATGAGCACATAGTGCTGCCTGCCCCCTCTCTAGTGCTGCTTGCCCCCTCTCTAGTGATTCCTGCGCCCTCTCTAGTCTCAACAATTGTGTCCTCACCTGACTCATTTCCCCATCTATTCTCCGCAACATATCTAGAGTTTGTTTCAGCATCTCGGTGATCTACAAAAGGCAAACAAAAAAAATATAAATAATTAAAAAAAGTATAAAACCATTATGATAATAAAAATCATACCCTACCTCGTATTGTCCGTGGTGCGAACTATCAACGAATCTTACCTCCTCTTTATCCTTCTCCCCCTTTCCCTCCTATAAAAAATATATAAATAATTACAAAAAATATAAATTAAAACCATTATTAAATAAAAATCATACCCCTACCTTGTATTGTCCGTGGTGCAAACTATCAGAGAATCTTGCCTTCTCCTTATCCTTCTCCTCCTTTCCCTCCTATAAAAAATATATAAACAATTACAAAAAATATAAATTAAAAATATTATTAAATAAAAATCATACCCCTACCTCGTATTGTCCGTGGTGCGAACTATCAGGGAATCTTGCCTTCTCCTTATCCTTCTCCTCCCCATTCTCTTCCTTTCCCTTCTCATCTAAATGTATCCTACTCGCCTTATCCTCATCCCCATCCTCGTCCTCATCCCCGCCATTCTCTTCCTCCTCTTCACCCCCTCCGCCCCCAAATTTATAGACATCGACCCCAACCGAGTGTTGAGGGTTAAAAGATCTCCAAAAATTCGTTTCCCGCTCATCATCAGTGGGCTCAAGAGTCTGACTCGATCCTCGTGCCTGTAAAATTGTATTATTTAGATAGATATGATTTAAAAATAAACAAAATTTAGAGGTAAGTTGCACACTTACTTCCTTCCTAAGACAATCGTCGTAATTTTTTATCTGCGGCCTTTTTTTCGATAGCCATTTTCTGCATCTTGGAATGTCTGCATCAGACAGTCTAACGGCCCATTTATTCTGAATCCATGGGAACGTTTCGATCAACCACCACTGTAGAGAGCAAAATAAAAATTAAAATTAAAATTAAAAAACAAAACAAACATTTAGTTATTATAGACAAATCATATACAATAAGGAAAGAGTACCTGAAACGCCCATACAAAACCATAAAGGTTGATTTTCTTCCCACCTTCACCAGTCAATTTTCTTTCTTTCGTGGCCAATCGGATGTAATGTTGACTCTTACTGTAGACATACGTATCCCAAGGAAACATCTCAAATGCTTATAAATCCTCAGCCATAGTACACAAGAAATCATCCACATGCCCGCGCTCATCCTGGCCCAACAAAAACATATCGACCACAGCAATGTAAATCAGTTTCAGGGCATCCTCTGAAACCATGTCCTCTCTGGTACTAATAAGTAATTCAAGGTCGTCTCCAGTCACCCCTTTCTTATGTTGTGGAAATAGTCGAGCACGTAAACTCTCCGGCTCAATAGGTTTCGGTTCAAGGCTTTCCCTATCAATAACCCCAAATCGGAGTCCACTAATAAGTATGAACTCCTGCCTCCCGTACCTATATGGTGTGCCACCAATCTCGAACCACATCTCATCGTGGTGGGCACCTGGAAATGTCACCTCCCTAAGTAGAACATGATATATCAATTGTGGTGCAGTCAAATGGAGAGACAAAGGCATCTTTAAGAAATGTCCTAATGGGCCCTGTAGGAATCTATCTAATAACTTGTATTGGTTTAGAGCACGACGCATCGCCTCAAGGTGTTTGATCCCACAATCAGTAGTAACTCGCATTCCGGGCGATAATATTCGATGAGTATGAACATAAGTAAATTTTATAGTTTGTTGTTCAGCCATCTGTAAGGAAAAAAAAAACAATTGTCTTAGACAGTGACCATGTAAAAACACAAGTAAAAGAAGCCCAATTGTCGCAGCCTCTACAACTACACTTTTGGGTGTATGTTAGGTAAATTCATCGAGCAAGCGAGCCCATGCTATAACCCACCGATCAAATGGCTTGTTTTCTTCCATTACCTGTTAAATACCAAATTTCATAAAGAAAAGGAGACTTCAGTGAACGAGCAATAAGGTTCTGAACTGCAAACATATTATGGATGATGTTATTTCAGCATGAGTTAATTTGTGCCCTTGGAGTTTTAGATCATAACTTAGATTATTCAGTTGGAGCTTGAGGAAGTTCATTCAGATTCTGCAAAGATATTTCTTCTGAAATGTTGATTGTTGCTACTTGCTAGGGCTCATATATAGCACCTTTAGATAGATATTTTCTCCTACAAATTCTAAATTACAGTCATTAGCTGGTCAATGACTCTCTTCCCCCTATTGCTTATTGTACCAAACTATATATAAGCAGGAGATCATAGTGTAAAGGAACCTTCATAGATCAGGAACTTAAGATAAATTTACGAACCAATGACAAAGAATGTAGGAATTAAAGGTGAAAAGGCAATGGGAACGAAAAAGATTATTCAATTGCCCTGTCAAGGTTCCAAAAGGAGAGATCCAAGAACACACCAAAGGCTTCATATATTTTTGTGTGTTAGCTATGTACAGATCCTAAAGCGAAAGCACAGCAATTCACTTCTTATCCACGCACGCATTCCAATCACTGAACGACACCAAACGAAGTTAGGGGAGGGGGCCGACGCGGGCAACATATCATTGCCCCCTACTTATAATTGTTAGGGAGTACAGAGTAACGTAGGGAGGGAGGGAGATATAGAAATTTAAGCATTAGGTATAGAAGTTTTCATACTTCTTATGCATGTTCCTAGCCTTGACCATGGTTTCGAAATCAACGATTTCGGTTTCAGAACGGACAATTTTGGTTCCAATAGAAGGAGAAATTAAAAAGTGAAAATTGCAAAAAAACAACCCCCGCACATATACAAAATTCTTTTTAGCCCCTTTTTGACAAAAAAAAAAAAAACGTTTTTACCCCTTACAAACAAATAGTTACAAAAAATAGTCACTTTATCACTTTTCACCCCAATCTTTGACTTTTCAACACCCCACCTTAATTAAAAATAAAGAATAAAAATAAAAACAATAAATTACCAAACTACCATCAATACAAAACAAACAAAAATGTTAAATTTCTATTTAACCCCACAGTCAAATTCAAGAAACCCCTCATAATTATAATAATAATTTTTTAACTATTAAAGTATTATTATTATTTCTCAATAGTAATTCTTATTTTTAATAATTTAATACTGGATGGGTCTTGAACCCATGGTGGGTCCCCCACCCCTTTTTTATTATTAAATATATATGTATTATTACATAAAAATAAAATTAAATAAATAATAATAATTGAAAATTTTAAATATATATGTATTATTAAATAAATAATTGAATAATTGTTATTCAATGATTATTATTTTATTTTTCAATTGTAATAATAATTGAAAATCATAATTATAAAAATAAATTTTCAACTATTAAATTATTATTATTTTCTAATATTTACTATTATTTTATAATAATTTTTTTAATAATTTAATAATTGGTTGGGTCTGGAACCCATATTTGGTTCCCCTAAAAATATAATTTATTACTAAATAATTTTTTTTAATAATTATTATTTTCTTAATTTTTAGTGCTAATGGGAACACACTAATTCAAAGAAAAAATCAAGAAAAATTAAAAAATTTCATTTTTGAGCTTTGTAGGCCACAAAACCCGATGGAGGAGTTTGTGGGCCACAAAGCCCGATTTTTTATTTTTTTTTGCAATGAAATTATCTTGAGTAAATTTATTATCATAGCATTATCTTTGTTTTGTCTAATATTAACTAGAATAATTAATCATATATTGGTTGTGTTGATAGTGGATGGACATCCTCACACAAATTAAAAGATAATAATATTTGTTGTGATATATACATTCAATAAACTTAATAAACGTAAAAAGATATTATTTTAGTGCTAATAGAACACACTAATTTGAAGGAAAAATCAAGAAAAATTAAAAATAAATCATTTTCGGGCTTTGTGGGCAACAAAACCCAATGGCCGGGTTTTGTAGCCCACAAAGCCCAATTTTTTTTTTTTTTTTTTTTTTTTTGCAATGGGATTTTTTTAAGTTGCCCACTAGTAATCTTAAAAAATAAATTATTATTAAGAAATTACACTTTTATTCTGGAGTAAGTTTATTATCATAGCATTATCTTTGGTTTGTCTAATATTAACTAGAACAATTAATCATGTATTAGTTGTGTTGATAGTGGATGGGCATCCTCACACAAAGTGAAAGATAATGATGTTTATTGTGATATATATATATATATATATTTAATTAACCCAATAAACGTAAAAAAACATCATTTTAGTGTTAATGAAACACACTAATTTGAAGAAAAAATTAAGAAAAATTAAAAAAAAATCATTTCCGGACTTTGTGGGCCATAAAGCCCGATCGGGCCTTGTGGGCAACAAAGCCCGATGGCCAGGTTTTGTGACCCATTGTAAGCACCCCCGCCCGGATATCCCAGCCGCCCGGACTACCCGAACGGGAGCGCCTACGGGAGGAGAAAAGAATGAGACACCAGACAAAGACCACCCCGGCATGCATACACAAAAAATAAGAACAGCGGAAGCAAAGCTCAAGACATGCATGCACTATGGGTACCCCGCTAACACAGCGGTCACAAGATAAATAAATAAACACAAACTCCTGTGCCGACATACACAAGACTCGAGAAAACACCTGGCACAGTACGAAATAATAGAGTAAATTCTACTTAGACATCAGAGTGGATAGGGATTGACGAGACTGCCTGTACACCACACCGACTCTGTCGTCAAAGCTGACTCCCTTGCTATGGCCCACGCCGCCACTACCTGGAATGATGGAAAGCAAGGTGAGTCGAGAGACTCAGCAAGCATAAAGAAAGAAAGGCTGAAGGCTGAACATAACCAGAAAACTCTCCCCAAAATAAACCCCCAGGTACACACAAGCCATGAGACACTACAACACAACAGCTCAATAGCATAACAAAATAAAAGCACATACCGGTCCTTGGGGCCCACATAAGACACTTGGCACCCAAGTCCCATACCAACCTGCCGCTGCCCTGAAAGGCAACAAATGTCTCCACAAACCTGCGCGCGCTGTCCCAGGCCGGTACTCCCGTCACCTGTATCCGTCGGTACTCCCGACAACCGAGCCATAGGCTCCCTCGGAACGGTACTCCCGTCCGAGAACTAAATACTACTAGTATCCATGCAATGCACATAAAAATGCAATGGCGTAGTGAGCATCAACGTGATACAAGGCGCCCATACATCCAGGCATCAGGCCATGCTCCGCCCACATAGTAAACCACACGCCATGCATATGCTCGCGGTGGATGCAACCTAACCAAACTAGAATGTCCGTGTCCAAGCATACTCAATAAATGAATACCCCAGCATGCATCCCGTACCCATGTGCATATCAAATCATGAACAGTAATACAATGTATCTAACCATGTAGTAAATCACATACCGGCAGAGCTAGTCAGCAATGCCCGGCACTGGTCAACGGCCAGTGACTAGGGGTGTCCACCCGACGATCCACATCAGGGCCGTACCATAGTCTACCCCAACGTCACCAACAACCGACCCCTGCCCCACTGCTCAATAGCTCTAACCGAACCATAAATAAATCTGAGAAAAAACTGTAAGTAAACCCAATAAAATCGTAAATAAACCCTCACGTCTAGGAACCTAGTCCCCAAACTGGTTCAGCATCATTCCCGAAAGGAATAGGGGCGGTACAAACCCCCGTAGGCTCACAACGAATAAAATTATAGAAGCCTCGGATTTAATTTAAATTAAAACAAATGAATAATAGTTCAACCAATAAGGCAAGGTGCCGAATTAAAGTAAGGGAGGTGATAAAATACAGGAAATTACGGGGTCTTCCACGGGAATTAAAGAACACGAGAAGAGGGTTAGGAGCTTGCCTTTACAAAACCGTTTCTTCTCTTTCTTGCACTCCCGCTGCGAAGTAAAACGTTTGATGATTATTAATAAAACCCTAACTCGCATTAATTAAATCTAATAGTGTAATATAAATAATTTAACCGTCTAAAATTCTACGTAGGCACTCTGTAAATAAAATCCCAACGAATCTTAAATTTAATTTAAATTATATCACACCAATAACATTCTCAATGTATATAATTAATTAATTAATTTATAATAATAATAACTCACCTATATGCACATACGGCTAGCTTTCCTTAATTGTTCTTTCATTTCAATTTCATTGGACTCACCACTGATTCACACTCACTTTGATTACACATATATACATACGGCACACTCACTGCCTCACAAATCCTCACAATCAAATTAATATACACACACAAAGCTCATCACTTGCACACAATGCACTCGTGTAGATATATATACATATATATATATTTATACAACAAATTATTACACATAACAAAGCATAATCACCCAAACTAAATAAATCAAACTTTTAATTAAATTCTAACCGAGCAAAATTATTAATACATAATTATTTACTTACCTGGCTAATTAAAATCCATTTAAACCAAGTTTAATCTTGGTTTTCTCCTCAAAAATGGCCTTACGCGCACTGATCTTTTTCCCCCAAATTTCCTCGCTGCTTTCTGCTTCTAAAATGGCCGAATTTGGCCTTAAATCAGAGCATAACGAAGGCTGCTCGCGTAAAATAATTGGGCGGCTGGGAACGCGCCACGTGGTGGCCGCTGGGGCAGCCGCTGAAGGCTTCACCGCCTTTCCGAAACGACGCCGTTTTGGGCGCCTGAGATTTAATAAAAATCAGCAAAACCAGCCTTGTGCGCGCCCAGCCTACCTCGAACCCGCGACCTCACAATCCTCCACGTGCGCGCGCACCACCAGGCTAGCTGCTACCTTTGATTATATATGCGCACCAATTAGTTTTAAAGTGAACTCAGTCCCAATTTCGCAAATCACCTTTTAACCCCCACTGTTTCCTTAAATCACACACACACCCCTATATTTCTTTTATTTTTTTTTTATTTCACTTATACCTCCATTGATTCCAGAAAATATACTAAATTAATTTACTTTCATTTTTTTTTTATTTCCATAAATATTCTCAAATAAATTAATTAAATACATAAATTTCTTATTTTCTCAAAATACACAAATTATTATTTATCTTCCTAAATCTCCAAATACCCAATAAATTGACATTCCCTTTTAACCCACAAATATTTAATAAACATCATAGATACAATAGTTAATAATTATTAACCATTAATTTCCATAAATGCAAGAATTAAATAATTACCTTATTTACTTATTTTCTCAAAATAACATAAGTAAATATTTTCTCTTAATTTCTCAAATACTCCATAATGACGTCAAACGCCAAAATTAATAATCACTATTTATTTCCCAAATTTTTGGGATGTTACACCCATAAAGCTTGATTATTATTATTTTTTTTTTATTTTTTTGCAATGGGATTTCTTCAAGTTGCCCACTAGTTGTCTCAAAAAATAAATTATTGTTAAGAAATTACACTTTTATTCTTAAGTAAATTTATTCTTGAGTAAGTTTATTAGCATAGCATTATCTTTATTTTGTCTAATATTAACTAGACCAATTAATCATGTATTGGTTATGTTGATAATGGATGAATATTCTCACACAAAGTGAAAGATAATGATGTTTCTTGTGATATATACATTCAATTAATTAAATAAACGTAAAAATACATTATTTTAGTGCTAATGAAACACACTAATTTGAAGGAAAAATAAAAAAAAATTCATTTAAGGACTTTATGGGCCACAAAGCCCGATCGGGCCTTGTGGGCAACAAAGCCCAATGGCCTGGTTTTTTGGCCCACAAAGCTCGATTTTTTTTTTTTTTTTGCAATGAGATTTTTTCAAGTTGCCCACTAGTAGTTTCAAAAATAAGTTATTGTTAAGAAATTACACTTTTATTTTTGAGTAAGTTTATTATCATAGCATTATCTTTGTTTTGTCTAATATTAACTAGAACAATTAATCATGTATTAGTTGTGTTGATAATAGATGGACATCCTCACACAAAGTGAAAGATAATGATGTCTGTTGTGATTTATACATTCAATTAACCCAATAAACGTAAAAAGACATCATTTTAGTGTTAATGGAACACACTAATTTGAAGGAAAAATCAAGAAAAATTAAAAAAAAAATCATTTTCAGACTTTGTGGGCCACAAAGCCTGATGGCGGACTTTGCTGGCCACAAAACCCAATGGCCGGGTTTTTTAGCCAACAAAGCCTGATTTATTTATTTATTTATTATTATTATTATTTTTTTTGCATTGAGATTTTTTCAAGTTGCCCACTAGTAGTCTCAAAAATAAGTTATTGTTAAGAAGTTACACTTTTATTCTTGAGTAAGTTTATTATCATAGCATTATCTTTGTTTTGTCTAATATTAACTTGTAATGGCCCGCCTCCCGGAACCCCCGCTAGCATAGAGGATCCGTGAAATGGTCATTATTTGAGTGATATAGAACAATAACACAAACTAAAAATTCAGACACCGCCCTTATTAAAACCATATTTTTTTTTAATCACATAGCATTCCATAGATGTTCTTGCATAAACACTCAGACCGTGAGCCCACCTGGCTTACATAACATTTATCTAACTCAAAATTATAAAACATTACACAATAACACCCAGGACCTAGGTTCGGGAAAGCTCTGCACTTGCTATCGTTACTCAACGATCTGGACCCAACTCCGCCGTACACACCTGCGATTTCAAGATACTCTTACCTGGAATGATATAAAGCAAACGTGAGTCACAAGACTCAGCAAGCTCTAGAAAGAAAGGCTGTAAGTTACAGACATAACTTTTTCCATACCACCCCATACAATTCATGCCAATGCAACATCATGTAATGCCATGTCCAATACCTATCTTATTTCTAGATGCGTAAACATATAATAAACTTCACATAAACGGTCATTGGAGCCCACATCAAACACAAATTGGTGCCCAAGTCCAATTACCATTTCCTTTACATGTCGCTTCCTGTCACTTTTAACATAATCTATTGTCGTGGGTCTCACCCCAGGGTCTTACCGTGGGCCACGCCGCCGTGGGTCTTACTCCCAAGATCTTACCATGGGCCACGCCACCATGGGTCTCACTCCCAAGGTCTTACCATGGGCCACGTCGCCGTGAGTCTCATTCCCAAGGTCTTACCATGGGCCACGTCCATCATCCATACTAATCACTTAAAACCGCACATTCTCACCGTGCAGTGCAACAAATAAGAAATGCAACGGCTTTTGTAGCATAAACGTGATGATAAGGGCCCCATAAATCAAGCATCAGGCCATGCTTTGCCCACATAGGAATTCACACATGCGATGTGCTCTAAATGCACCGGCTCACCTAGAGAACCCAATCGACTCTTGGACCAATCGGATCAAGCAAATGCTCACACATCCTGTCACACACAAAGCATGTCCCAACAGTGAATGCAACCCAAGCCCTATGCAGCACACACATCATAATATGCATAAGCCAAGTCGGGAATCTGGCAGTACTAGCTCTTCTGGCCCGTCTAACACTTATCATAACAGCCGATGACTAGTGCTCATACATCTAGCCATCAATTGCCACGACCCACGATCGACAATCAGTGGCTTTGTACCTCATACCCTTAGACACACTTACTGACAACATCAAACTTATACACTTCCAACTTAACATTTACTAAGCTACTCCTATGACATCTCATGCACCCGTAACATAACCATTAATATACCATTCTTGTTCTCATTCCTTCTAATTCACATAAAACCATCTCAACATGCATAATAGACTCTTAACATATTCCCACATCTAAACCATATCATTTTCTAAGAATCTAGCCCCAACGGGTTCGACATCATTCCCAAGGGTAGTGGAGCGATACGAAACCCCATGACGGACATAATAAACGACACCAAGACATCACTTCTTAGCTCATTTCACTAATAATAAACTCATTAATAAAAATATAGGTCATAGGGTGGTTACCACGTGGATTATTATTTTTAATGCGTGGAACCCAGTCATGATGAGAGAGGGAGTAAAATACGAAAAATCACGGAGACTTTCACGGGAAATAAAGAACACGAGGTGAGGGTTAGGAGTTTTCCTTAATCGCCGCTTTTACCAAATGAACAATCTTCCAACAGCCCACGGCATTGCTTCAGGCTTCCTGGCACACGCACAATATGCTTTTTTCCCTAACTTCTTCTTCCTCCCTTTGCTGCTCGCAGCCTCCCTCTTCTCCAACCTCTTTCTTAGTAGATTTTCATCCCTATTTATACTCCTTAGAATGCCTTGGCCACTAAGCTTTTCCTCAACCCCAATGGCCATCATTTAAGCTATCAAATCCCATTTAATTACCTCACAACACCTTAACTTGTTGAACCAATTTTAGCCACCTTTAAGCCCCCAAGACACACGGTTTTATCCCATTTTGATTGACCATTTTGTATAAAAATAAGGAAAACAAAAGCTAGGAAAATGGGAAAAGAAAGGAAGGCAGTGCATGCCACTAGCGCGAACCACGTGTCCCACACACACAAACACCATATTACATTAGTATATATAATGCTTGAGATAGCATTCCCTACTTATACATTTTATGTAATATAATACATTAACTTGAGATTATATATTACCTCACATACAATTATGTGTACCTCCTTCCAAATTGCTTTCATTCCTTCATTTAATTATTTTATGTTATATATAAACATATTAATCGTTATAATATTTTATTTACCTTAATCACTTAATAATCTAAGTCTTAAGAATTCTACAAACTTCCAATCACTTCCCTATTTAAAAATATAATAAATTCAATATTCTCATTTAACTTTCTTTAATTCACAAGTATTCTATAAGTCACCAATCACTTTAAAACGTTGAAATTAATAATTATTATTTACCTCCAAAATTTTGGATGCTACATAACTAAAACAATTCATCATGTATTGGTTGTGTTGATAGTGGATGGACATCCTCACACAAAGTGAAAGATAATTATATTTGTTGTGATATATATATTCAATTAATCCAATAAACGTAAAAAGACATCATTTTAGTGCTAATTGAACACACTAATTTGAAAGAAAAATCAAGAAAAATTAAAAAAATTCATTTCCGAACTTTGTGGGCCACAAAGCCCAATTTTTTTTTTTTTTTTTTTTTTTTTTTTGCAATGGGATTTTTTCAAGTTGCCCACTAGTAGTTTCAAAAATAAGTTATTGTTAAGAAATTACACTTTTATTTGTTGTTCTGCTTTTGTATACTTAGTTTTGATGATAAAAAATAATATTTTATTTAATCCCTAAGTCATGAATCAAGGTTGTGGTTTTCAACATAAATCAATTTCAATATCAATTATTACTTTGTGAGAATGAAAACCAAATGAATTTCAAGTATCGAGATTTCAAAGTTATATTTTTTTAAGTCTGGAAGGTTAGCATCTTATAAGGAGACATATATGAAAATGTTTTCTTTTTAGAAAACTAACTCCCGGTAATTCAATAGCTAACATTCATTAGTGATAAAATGATTTTTTACGAATTTTTCAAGAAATAGAAAGTATATATCTTGGAGGTGGTAAAATCGCAAAATTCTAAGTTCCTACTAAAACCCAAATTCTACTTTTTTATTCTTATGAATTTTAATTTTTTAGATATTTTTATTGAATCCAAATGGGGGATACTTTCTTATTTACATTTATGTATTAAAGTAAATGGAAGGTAAAATATAAATTAAACAAAATGAGGACATTTACTTATACATTTATGTGGTGATGTTTTGTATCAATCAAGTGTGCTTCTATATGTTATCTGTTAAGTTTTCAAATTTTCCAAATAGATAGTCGACTATGTTGTTTAGTGCTGTCGACTATGCCTACATAATAGTCGACTATGTTATAAGGATAGTCGACTATGTTATAAGGATAGTTGACTATGCATAAGGATAGTCGACTATACTTGTTTAATCTGTTGACTATATATGGCTTTTGTCGACTATTTTTCATTCTGTCGACTATGTTTGTTCATGATACTCAAAATTTTCTTTGTATTTTTTATCTGTCGACTATGTAAAAGAATCTGTCGACTATGACAAGTTTTGGTTGAGCAATAGTCGACTATGCTTTCTTGTCTGTCAACCATGTCTAGTTTTATTTGAAGAAATAGTTGACTAACTCACTTTATCTGTCGACTGTTTGTTTCTCAGAAATCAATAACGGCTAGTTTTTCAATCTCCAACGGCTAGTTTCGCCTTCTCCAACGGTTCAGTAACGGCTAGTTTTGGGCAAGACTCTTGGGATGCTTATATATACATATCAATGAGATCAAGAGAAGCATAATGGACGGGATTGAAATAATTTGAGCTTACTGTTACACTCGTTTGTATTTACAGTGATTGTGCTTCAATTTTTTTCTCTCTTCAAGACTTTGATTTTAACTTGTATTAATTCATTCAAGTATTGTTTTCATCGTGAGAGAACTTGTAACTAAGAATGCCAACTCTTAGCATCTCGTTTACATTTGTATCATTTCTATTTTCCTAGCTTTGTGCTAGAGGACTTACTCGTTGAAGTAAGGGGCTGTAATTCCTAGCTAGGTGCTAGAGGGCTTGTTTGTATAAGCAAGATGTTGTAATTCCTAGTCTTGGACTAGAGGACCTACTTGGTTTAACTCGGGGGTTTTGGTGAATTATTTGTAAAATCCTTAGTGATGAGCTAAGGTAGTGGATTAGGTTTGGGATAAGCCGAACCACTATAAATCCTTGTGTTTCTTGTGCTTGTGCTTCTTGATTTATTTATCTTTCCAAGCATTTCATTTTTCCTCACTTGGTTCACATATTTTTTCTTTGTAAACTTACATCTGTCATTTTTATGCTTTACACTTTAAAACTCTAAAACCTCAATCTGTATCAAAAAGTATTTCAAGTTCTATCAATTAAGTTTTTAAAATAACCAATTCACCTCCCCTCTTGGTGTGTGCCATAGCACCTCCCATTCTAACATTATTCTTGAGTAAGTTTATTATCATAGCATTATCTTTATTTTGTCTAATATTAACTAGAACAATTAATCATCTATTGGTTGTGTTGATAATGGATGGACATTCTCACACAAAGTGAAAGATAATGATGTTTGTTGTGATATATACATTCAATTAACGTAAAAAGACATCATTTTAGTGCTAATGAAACACCCTAATTTGAAGGAAAAATCAAGAAAAATTAAAAAAAAAATTATTTCCAGACTTTGTGGGCCACAAAACTCGATCGTGCCTTGTGGGAAACAAAGCTCAATGGCCAGGTTTTGTGGCCAGCAAAGCCCAATTTTTTTTTTTTTTTTTTTTTTGGCAATGGGATTTTTTCAAGTTGCCCACTAGTAGTCTCAAAAAATAAATTATTGTTAAGAAATTACACTTTTATTCTTGAGTAAGTTTATTATCATAGCATTATCTTTGTTTTGTCTAATATTAACTAGAACAATTAATTATGTATTGGTTGTATTGACAGTGAATGGACATCTTCACACAAAGTTAAAGATAATGATGTTTGTTGTGATATATACATTCAATTAACCCAATAAACGTAAAAAAACATTATTTTAATGCTAATGGAATACACTAATTTGAAGGAAAAATTAAAAAAAAATCATTTTTGAACTTTGTGGGCCATAAAGCCCGATGGCCGGGTTTTGTGGCCCATAAAGCCTGATTTTTTTTTTTTTTTTTTTGCAATAGGATTGTTTCAAGTTGCCCACTAATAGTCTCAAAAAATAAATTATTGTTAAGAAATTACACTTTTATTCTTGAGTAAATTTATTATCATAGCATTATCTTTGTTTTGTCTAATATTAACTAGAACAATTAATCATGTATTGGTTGTGTTGATAGTGAATGGACATTCTCACACAAAATGAAAGATAATGATGTTTGTTGTGATATATAATTCAGTTAACCCAATAAACTTAAAAAGACTTCATTTTAGTGCTAATGGAACACACTAATTTGAAGGAAAAATAAAAAAAATTATTTTCAGACTTTGTGGGCCATAAAGCGCGATTGGACCTTGTGGGCAACAAAGCCCGATGGCTGGGTTTTGTGGCCCACAAAGCCCAATTTTTTTAATTTTTTTTTTTTGCAAAGCCCAATCGGGTTTTGTGGGCCACAAAACCCGATAACAATTTGTAGTTCCAAAATTATTTGTTTTACCCAAATTTGTATAGATTTGGAATGATATCTATCAAAATATGTTCTACTCACAACCACAATCATTCTACATAACCTTAATAAGCAATGTGAAGACAAAAATTATTTTAAAAAATAAAATAAATACAAATCAAATCGATATCTTGAGATTGAGTGAAATTGTTTGTTGGAGAGAAATAAACTTGTTGAATGGACTTCAGTGAGGTCACTGCGATTGATGAAGAAAATTGAATGTATGAAGAATGATTGAGTTTGGATAGTTTGATAATATAGAAAAAGAGAGTAACGTGAATGTTGAAAAATGAGAGAGAAGAAATGTTATATAAAAGAGATAAGGGTATTTTGGTAAATGAGCCCAAGGACAATGTAGGTTTTCTATTTTAAAATCTCATTAAGGGTATTTCTGGTATCTTGCATAAAAGTGGCTATAGAGTGTAATTTGTTTGTTTAAATAATTAAAAACGATTTTTTTC
Organism: Diospyros lotus; assembly: GCF_014633365.1. Lineage (NCBI taxonomy): Eukaryota > Viridiplantae > Streptophyta > Magnoliopsida > Ericales > Ebenaceae > Diospyros > Diospyros lotus. The sequence continues at coordinate 7,157,993 of NW_026267104.1, read as the reverse complement.
TATGAAAAGTATAAAAATGATTTTATGCATTTGAAATAGAACAATTATAAATTCCTCTCAATTAAAAAATAGTTCTAGTTCTAATTTGAATCGATTTGAACTGAAATTGTAATAATATTATTATATATCTAATTCTTTATTTTTTAATTTAATAAAAAAAGAGTTTGGATTTAATTTATATAAATCAATTGCCTAAATATCCTTTTAGAGTTTAAAAGAATCAAACCCTACATAGTTCATTTACCATTTAAATTTGTAATTCCCTTATCTTGATCAAAATTATTTTTGGAAGTACCAGTTATTATGTCTTCAGTTATAATCTCATATAAATTTTGATTATTATTGCCGACAATCTCTTGTTGTCTAAGTCCTACTTTATTCCAATCATGATCTACACAAGCTTGTACCTCAACTGATTCGGGAGTCATACTTAATCGTGTCTCGTCCAAAATACTTTAGTCGACACTAAATGCTTGTTCAACTGCCACCGTTGAGACAGAAGCTGTTAAAATTTGTTTAACAATTTGTGATAAAATAGGAAATTTGCTTGAATATTCTATTTACCATTCTAAAATTGAAAAATCTTTCAAATATAGATCGACATTAAAATCAAAAGAAGTTGTTAGACATATGTAACACCCCAAGAGCCCAAGGTTAAGTTTAAGAAAGAACTCTAAAGAAGCTAGTATATATATATATTGAAAATAGTAAGGAAATAAATAATATCAATTAGATACCCTTTGTGCTAAATGTGGATAAAGAACCCCTGAGTTAAATATGTTTGAGTTAGGGTTAGCTCAAGGATTTGTGACTTCTGGAAAGTTCGCATAGGCCCATCATGGTAAGTTGATCCGATCATTCTTATCGCTCAATGCGAGATGTTACAATACAGATCAATTTTAGATGTAGAACTTGATAAACTCCTTATTAGTTTCTTTTGTCTTTGAGATAATAGTTGTTCCGCCTTACTTATTTTAGAAAATTTCTCAATATTTAAAAATTGAGAAGATTATTGAGCAACAATATTAAAATTAACATTAAACTCAATATACATATTACAAAATAACTTCCTAATATAATTTAATTTTTTTGCAACACCATAATCATTTTTTCCTAAACATTCAACATACAAAGTTGAATAGTCATACAAACCATCTAATTTACATCTAGGATAAAAAACAATAACAACAAGATAAATTTCAAGAATTTCATCAAAAATAATTGTACCATTTTGTTTTCATTAAATTAATTATTTCTTTTAACTCTTAAATTAATCATTTCCATACTATTGCATAACATTTACAATATTAATGTATATCATTAAAAATAATGAAGATATAGCATAATAAACACCGAACAATGTCTATGTAAATCATTAAACACTTTTAATAAATTTAAAAAAAATCACAAATATTCCATTGTTAGGGATATAAAACAATGGAGCTAACATTATTTGCAATAAAAGGACATAATAATTGTCTATGAGAAAATGATTCATTTAATAATTCATAAATTAAGTTCCAAAGCGTTGGAATATCTCTAGGAAATCTTTTAGGTTTCCTTCCATTTTCCTTACAAAATCTAGCTTATTCTTTCATTACTTGTGGGTGAGCCCACAAATATGAAATATGTTTTTAATAAGGGTAAGATAAAATTTAAGAGATCTCAATCTATCTTGAATACATAAATTTAATACATGAAATTAACATCTTATATGAAAAAATTTACCACCCAAACTTGGTTTATAAAATATTTTTCAAATCTCTAATAAAAACATTATTAGTAGAAGTATTGTCAAAACTAATAGAAAAAATTTTATTCATTAAATAATATTCTTGCAAAATTGAACTAATAATCGACGATAAATCTCATCAAAAACTCTAAATGAAATAATACTTTTTGAATATTCCAACTATCATCAATCCAATAACATGGTAATACCCATATATGAATGCATTTGCCAATGATCACTCCAAATATCACTACAAATAAAAACTTTACTATATAAATTTTTTAAAAAAAATTGTAACTATTTTTTACACTTTTTATAAAATGAATGAAAGTATACATGTATGGCCATCTCTAATGGCAATCCTTATCTTAATTCCTATTATATTATAAATTATTTATTCCTTATTCTGATTTTGCCTTAAAAATTATGGGTGCTCGAATTACACTCCCTATTTTCTTCTCTATTTCATTCCTTATTTTATTTATTTATTAATAAACTTAAATTCTATTTATTTTACTTTATCTATAATTTTTAGATATACACAAAATCAATAATCAAATACACAAATTAATAACCAAATACACAAAATAATTAGATACACGCATAAACAAAATTAATAATTAACTACATAAATCAATAATCAAATATACAATATCAATCATCCAATATAAAAATAAATAAAAAATTCTCTAAAATCACAAGAACACTCTGCTCGATCTTCTTCTCGTTTTGTTTGAAGAAGATGTTGAAGAATTCCCCAAAATCATCGAAAAAGACGTTGTTGTCGTTTTGCTTGCCGCCGCCGCCGTTGTTGCTCGTCTCTCTTCGTTGTTGCCGCTTGTCGTTGGTCGTCGTTGTCGCTTGTCGCTAGTTGTCTGCTCGTCCTCGCCAGACATTGATGGCCATTGTGGGAGAAGAGACGGCAATGATTTTCGATTGCCACTTTTGGCGATGATTTTGAGCTTCGCCAAATTTTGGGGGATTGAGATTTGGCTTGGCAAATAGCGTTGGAGGCTTGATTTTGAGGTTAGCTCCCTATATTTGGCTTGGCAAATTGAAATAGGGAAACCATTGGAGATGGCCTAAGAGTGGTTCTATGCACACGTTTAGCTGAATAATTTAAAGCATTTTGACAATAATTAACAAATCTTATTTTTTATTGAACTGTGGTTGGGACTAATTCTACCCCTTACCTTCTATGTCCTAATTTTCTTTTCCTTTCTCTTCTAATTATATGAAATATATTATTAATTACAAAACTTATTTTTCTATCATAATTTTATAACTAAATAGCAAAGGCCAAACACATATTTTCCTATGTACTTTTACATTTTTTTTTTTTTGTGGTTACTTGAACTTTTTATTATTTTAATTATACCCCTAAACTATATATTATCAAGTGTATAGTTCAGGGGTATAATTGCACACCTCAGTCAAAGTGTGCAACACACGCACACTGAAATGACCAAATTGCCCTCATGTGACCACCATCTTCACCATACCTTATTCCTTTAGTGGTCGACAACTAGGCAGGTGTAGGCCAACTGCTATGGTGAAAGATGCAGAGGAAGTCGTCAGTTAGCGCAGGAATTGGCGGTGGCTGAAGGTGTAGAGGCTACAAATGGCCTTCCACCACCATCGACACCTTCGCCGACCAACAACAACCTCTACACCTTCAAACATAGCCGTTAGCTTGTACCTACCTTGTCGCTAGCCATTAAAGTAAGAAACTGTGGCTGAAATGGTGGTTGTGTAAGGGATAATTTGATCATTTCATCACGTATGTTACACACTCTAACTAAGATATGCTATTGACTAAAAAATTTATAATCCAATAGTGTAATTAAAATGATAAAAAAAATTAGGTGGTGACATGAAAAAAAAAAGTGAAAATAGAAAGGCAAAAATATGTATTTGGCCAAATAGCAAATCTAAACCTTAAAAAACTTACTTTTATTGAGGCAGTCAACTAGTTTTAAATAGTTATTGATGCCAAAAATAAATTATTTTTAATAATTTTTAAAATGATCAAATCATAACTTACTGATTCTTTTAACGTAGGAACAGGTGTTATTAATCAATTTGATGCAACCAATTTGATCATTTTTTTTTATCAAAAACTTCCTATATTATTACCCATTAAAGAAATTTGTATGTCAAAAGATCAAAATTTTAAAAATTGGGTGGGTAATTAAATTAAAAAGGGAATATATTTCCAATTTAGTATTTGATCTTGGGATGTAGTGTGATCTGATCAAACTTAGGTGTATTTTCATGAAATACGTAAATATAAAAAACTATGATATAGAAATCTTTAAAAAATTATAAAACTTACCACATAACACTTAATAGACTTAAAAATATATTAAATAACATTATCCCCAGGTAGAAAAAAATTATACAATAATATCAACACTCAAATATTTTATGTTATTATAATAATATTATTTTCTAAAATTTAAAAACAAAATAAAAAAAACCTGACCTCAGTTAGTTTACGAGTCCGCCTGTGCTGTGATTCTCTTAAAAAATTAACTTTTTTTTTTTTTTTTGGTTACGTAAAAAAGAAAAATCAGTCATTATTTTATCAATTAATTTTGTAAGACCAATTAAGGCAGCATGCAAATGCTGTAGCTGTAGCATTTTAGGGTGTAAATCCCCCTTTACGTCTAAACTTTTGAAAAATATCCATATTTTATATTATGATGTGAAGTGTATTTTGTATAATATAAAATATCTATATAACTTTTTTTTTTTGTCTCTTGTTATATAACACTTTTCTTGTTATATAATAGAACTGACATTGATATGTTACACGCGTTGCGCAATTTTATGTTGTTCGACATGAACCCTACCCCCACCCCAACAGCCCTTACTGAACGCGTTGTCCCTTATCCCTACCCCCACCCCGACACTCTCCTCTATTGCACGTGTTGCCCCCTCCTTTGATAGGGTCTACGTCGAACAACAAATCTATTCTCATGATTGGAATTAACAATAGATCTATTCTTATGATTAGAATTGATTTATTGTCCGCGTAGAAAAACAACCCACCCCCACCCCCACCCCCAACACTCATTTCCCTTGCCCCTTGGCTGAGCATGTCACCCCAGCCCCCTTGCAACTCAACTCGTGAAATATTTTTTTTAAGACACGCATCAAATAACATAAGATTGCATGACGCACGTATCAAATCGGTTTTCATAATGTGATATGTTTTTTATATTATATAAAATACTATTGGCCATTAATTTTAATACAGTAAGATCTGTGTAATCGCATGATTTGATTTGAGGTGGTTTAGTCAAGTCAAAGATAATCTAGTTATTATAAACATAATCATAAGCACCTTTGTTAATCTGTTCAAAGTTTCAGGCGCAAATTTCAACAACAAATTTAATACAATGGACCGAAGGAATATGCCCTGAATTCCATATTCTTCAATTCTTTCCCGTTCCTTTTTGGGAAACGTTACGTAGGCGGCCCATTTCAACTCTCCAACCCAACCTAATTACCTTTATTATCATCAACACAAACACAAACTACTCAAGGCAATCATAATATATCACTTAATATTTTATTATATATTCAGATTATAAATACATAATAATTAACGGCAAATAAATTTATTTTAAATTTATTAAAAATTACAGATTATTTTGCAACTATTAGAGCATTGTGGTTTTTGTGGGTATGTACCAATTTATTTTTTTTTTTGTGAATGATTGTATAGACAACTTATACATATTCTCATCAAAACTGGCAAGGATTCTTAAGGTGAGGGATTTTATCTTTGCACCCAAAACTCACGAGAGTAATAGGGTAGTCACTTTTATTTTACAAAAAAGCAAAAAACCATCGTAATATGATTCTGATGGCACTTTCCAGTTTCCATCAACTTAACATTTTCCATAATAGAAAGGAGCAGTGCAGATAATTAGGGCGAGAATCAAAGGGGAGGAGTCAAAACTGTCCCTATTCTTCATATGGAGGCATTGGCTCCACAGCTTTGCTTGGACTTCTGTGGATGAATCAGGACGAGATAAGATTGGCCGCCTACCCTATCTCAATATATCCAAAATTACACAATTTTTATGGCCACACAGTATGTATTGATGACAACTTAGAAGCAATTGCTCAAAGACTAGCACAGTGCTTCTTTTAGGATAGTTGGGCACAAACTCAAACCCAAAAAGAGCTGAGATATTGAAAAATGCATACACATTCTGTATCCATCCCAGAATAAACTAAACACTTTTAACAGCAAACTCCCCTTGCTTTCTTTATTCCACAGAGAGAGATCATCTATCATACAAATCAAGCGCATCTCTGAGACCAAAGAAAGGCCAAGAACATTGGGAGGGAGGATAATAACACCAATGAACAATCAATTGCTTCCAACATTACAGAACTCGGAATAGGTTTAAGAGAGTTTATACAAATTCATGAACATCTCGATTCCCCCCCTCTTTTGATCTTGGATTCAGTTGCAGATTTGGCTCCTCCACTGGAGAAGATAAAAAGCACCCAAAAAAATATATATATATATACTTCATCTCCTTATTATGAAATGTTATGAGACCGTTAACTGACCAGTTCGCTCGTGAAAAGCCCCCTCGCCGAATATGTCAACATCCAGGACCAAACTGAAGAATATGTTGGAAGCCTAGAAGAATGATTTAGCCGCTGCAATAACAGCCTCTGCAGTTATGCCAAACTCCTTGTAAATTTTTCCTGCTGGAGCACTTGCCCCAAACCGGTCAATTCCTATTGCCTTCCCTTTGCTTCCAACAATCTTCTCCCAGCCAAATGTTGATCCAGCTTCGATGCTAACTCTGGCTGATACAGCTGCTGGAAGGACACTTTCCTTGTAAGCATCCGATTGTTCGCCAAAGAGCTCCCAGGAAACAAAGGACACAACTCTTACGGTCTTCCCTTCCTTTCTGAGCTCATCTGCAGCCTTGGCAGCAATTTCCAATTCAGAACCAGTACCCATCAAGATAACATCTGGCTTGTTACCCGATGAGTTGTCTGATATTATATACCCACCCTTCTCCACTCCTTCAATGGAAGTTCCCGCGAGTTGGGGCAGCTTCTGCCTCGAGAGAGCAAGGATGGAAGGTCTCTTCCTATTGAGGACAGCCACCTTGTATGCTCCAGCTGTCTCATTGCCATCAGCTGGACGAAGCATCAAAATATTGGGCATTGCACGGAAGCTAGCCAAATGCTCAATTGGCTGATGTGTTGGACCATCCTCACCAAGTCCAATTGAATCATGGGTCATAACATAGATAACACCAGCTTCAGACAAGGCAGAAATCCTAATCGCCGCTCTCATGTAATCTGTGAAAACAAAGAAAGTTGCACAGTATGGAATGAGGCCAGGGCTGTGGAGGGCAATCCCGTTGCAAATAGATCCCATCCCATGCTCACGAACGCCAAACCTGAGATTACGCTCTTCTGGTGTGTTCTTTTGGAAGTCACCAAACATTTTCAGCAGGGTCATGTTGGAGGACGCGAGATCAGCACTGCCACCGAGAAATCCAGGGATAACTTTTGCAAGGGCATTAAGACATTGCTGAGAGAGATTTCTGGTGGCATCACTGGGGCTCTCTGGTGTGTATGTCTGAAAAAATGCAAGCATAGATGGTCTAAAAATATCAGTCAATGCTCTAACACAATTCTGTATGTAATGCTGGGATAATTATAATAACTAGGGTAGAAAAAAGAGTTCATTCCGGAAACATCAAAATTGTAGCAGTTGGATCTAACTCTGGTAACTGTTTGCACAAGTTCAGAAACAGAAGTGTATAATGAGAGGATGACGAAATTTACCAAAAAGCCAACCAATTTTAGCAAAGATTTTCAAGCAACTCTAATCTTATGTAAAATACTGGGGGTAATAAATTTGCCTTCATGTGCATGTCAGGCCAAAATTAAAATTTGTAAACAGGATCTCACAGGGAAGCAACAGGCAACCAATCATATTAAAGTACTACTCACCGGGAGAGCTTTCTCCCAACCAGCAGGCAGCTCACCGTTGATGATAGACTTCAAGTCTGCAGCTTCCTCCTTGTATTTCATCTCATACTCAGCAAACTTAGCATTCCACTCAGCTTCAAGAGCAGCACCGTCAGGGACATGGCGTCTCCAATGCCTGTAGGTGGAAAAGAGTAAGCATGCTAATCCGGTAATCACCCAAATCCTTTATATCAATCATACAAAAATTACAGCTTCCCATACTTTTTCACATCCTCGGGTACATGGAAAGGCTCATTAGGCCATCCCAGGTTCTTCCTTGTGGCATCAACTTCCTTGGCACCTAGTGCACTTCCATGTACACTGTATGAATTTGCCTTATTGGGCGAACCATAACCAATAGTTGTGGTCACCTGTTTCAGAACATTTGAAAACCAAAAGGAGTTGGAATGGTGCATGAAGAAACTTCAACTAACAAAATGAATTCTTCTAGAATTCACTCCTCTAGTATGATGATTCTTGATCCACATTCAAGAAGCAATAAAAATTACATCATCAAAGTTTCGTGATATTGGCAACAAGTATAACATAAATATAAACCAACTTAAAAAATTTCGGTTATTTCTAAATGCACCCGTCCTTAAGGGTAGTACACTAAGCCACAATATATAGATGCATGCAATCAACATCTCACCTTGATCAAAGTGGGTTTGTCTTTGACAGCCTTTGCTTCCTTAATAGCAGCACGAATATCATCATAACCTGTGTTTCCATTCTTCACCCAGATAACATGCCACCCAAGACCCTCAAAACGGGTATCAACACTCTCAGTAAAAGCAATCTCTGTATCACCATCAATAGAGATATGGTTGTCATCATAGAAAGCAATAAGCTTCCCAAGCCCCCAGTGACCAGCAAGGGAACAAACTTCATTTGAAATCCCCTCCATTTGGCAACCATCTCCCAATATAGCGTAGCTAGAAAAAGATACAAACTATTGTCAATCAAAAAGCTTAAGGCCATAAAGTAAGAAGGCAAACATAGGGACATAATTAAATATCTAGCGAAATATTTGTACGTGTAGTGATCAACAATCTCATTGTCTGGTTTGTTGAAGCGAGCAGCCAAATGTTTCTCAGCTAGGGCCAGGCCAACAGCATTGGCAATACCCTGACCAAGAGGACCTACACATGGAAACAGGGAAGATAGAAGTCAGTTCCATAAATTCAAGCAAAATTATCAAAACAAAAGAGGTAAAGCCCGTGGAAATCTGGATCAACGCTCACCAGTAGTGACTTCAACACCAGGGGTCTCAAAGTTCTCTGGATGACCAGGGGTTTTGCTCCCCCATTGGCGAAAGCTTTTCAAATCTTCTTCCTGGTACATAGATCCAATTGACAAAATATAAGGCACAAACCAATTAATCTCAATAGAAAAGTAAAAAGGATCACAGAAAAAGGTAATCACAGTTCACTAAAATACGGAAAAGAAATTCATAGGGCTGTTTCTCACAACAATTCATCTCAATGACTAAATTCTGCTTGAAAAAATCCTAAAAATACAAGAACTCATTGGTGAAACTAAATCTAGCTTGTTATCAAATTAGATCCAAAACCACCACTAGAAATTCAAGTACACAACAAGGAAGCATTTGAGAAATCAACAAAAATGTGACACCTCTCTGCCTCCATTGAATAAACCCAGATCAGAACTCGATATAAACACACAAATTTGATAGCGGAACCACCCAGATCCAAAGCAACTATACAAGACGAGCACATATAAATTTAACTGAACAATAATTACATACACAGGTACACGAGAGAAGTACTATACCAGGACGCTGTCGTAGCCAGCGAGGTGAAGCAAGGCGTACTGAAGCATGCAACCGTGGCCGGCGGAGAGAACGAAGCGGTCGCGATTGAACCAATAGGGGTTCTTGGGATTGTACCTCATGACCTCGTCGTAGAGTATATGACCCATAGGGGCGCAGCCCATGGGCAGACCCGGGTGGCCGGAATTGGCCTTCTCGACGGCATCGATAGCCAGGAACCGGATCGTGTTGATAGACTTCTCGACCAGGGCTGTGTCGGTCTTGTCGAGGGTTTCGACGGCGGCGGAGGACCGTATGGAGCGGCGGATGGGGTTCACGCGCCGCCGTGAGGTGGTGGGGCGGGAGGAAGCAGGAGTGGAGGAAGTGGACTTGAGGCCGGAGAAGGTGGGGAGGGAAAAGGTGGGGACGGAGGAGGGGGGTGGGTTGGTGGCGGCGTGGTGGTGTCCGGTGGCGGTGCTGGGAGGTAGGATGGATTGGGAGAGAGTGATGGAAGAGGAAGAGGCCATGGCTGCTGTGGAGAGAGCGGGGGGGAAGAGAGCAGGAGAGAGGATCAGAGCTTGGTTCATACCGTTTGACACTCGTTGGTGGTACGGCCAGGCTTCTGGAGAGGGAGAGGGGGGAGAGAGAGGTTTTATTGTGAGCGTTGGATGCGGGGGGAAGAGAGATCCGGGCCGTTGGCTGAGGGTAGGAAATGAATGCTTTTGAAGGCCACTCTCCTCTCCTCTCCTCTCTCCTCTCAATCGTTTCAATTTTTTATTATTACTAATACGTCAAAATTATGTAACTGAATGTTTTCTTGGAGGCATGCATTTTTATTTCATTTAATATATAATAATAATAATAATCCCTTACTTCTTTTAACGATGATTGTTAAATATTTGTTTAGTTTGCTCGAATATTTCTAAATTTTGATTTAGATAAATAATTAAATATGATTTTATTTAAATTAAACAAATATAATTTTTTTTTATAAATCAAGTTAGAATGGAGATTAAAACCTTATTATTCAACAAATATGAGTATAATGTTTTAATAGATCACGTAAATTTTGAAACTGAGACTACTTCCATCAAATTAACTATAAATTTAAATAAGCATATTAAGTACAATATAAATTTATATAAAATTTAAATAAGTCTAATTTGAAATAACTGTTCTTGTGCAGTCTCCTTTGCTCGTGTCTTTAATTTCGACAGAAAAAAGAAATCATAGATAAAAATTGTCTTACTACACAGGATGAAGAATCGAATCCACGATCTATTATACGAATCTTAACTTATCACGACCCAACTACTTAACCTATAGTGTAAAAGCTACCTTGTGACCACTCCAGTGCTACCGTGCTCGTTCCAATTTAGATCCCCTCAAGCTCTCCGTTTACAATATTAGTTTCAAATTAAGTCAACGGATTTCAACAGTGCTGGAAAAGTATGGATCAATAAATATAGGCTATGGTGATGTATCTCTATAATTAAGGATCAATAAATATATTTGCTCAAGTCAAAATCTGATCTCTGCTGTCGCGCAACGAATACGAATGGGACCGAGAAAGATATAATGGGATTTTGGCGTAATTAACTTTATACGGGGTGGCCTGGCCTGGCCTGGCCTTGCACTAATTATTATATTTATACATGGGGGGTCCTTGCCCTTGGACGAGCATCACGTGTTACCTTTTTCTTTAACTATAATTTTCTTTAATCATCAATCATATATTATTATATAAATATTCTGAAAGTTTCATTGTTTTTTTTCCTTAGTAAAAAAGGTAATAATAAAAAATTGAACTTTGAACACGTTTCATATCTGATATGTTTGCTGGCGGTGGCGGGCATGGGCATGGGCATGGGCATGGGCATTGCCCCAGAGTGATGACCCACCACACCATTGAATTGATTGCCCCCCAGCCCACGGGGCATGGCTCAATAATAATTCACAATGCCCATTCATGTCATGTCAGATATGTTGCACTTAATATCTGCCGGGAAGCTGAGTTCAGAAAGAACAAGTATTATTTTCCTGAAAGGAAATTGGAACAGAGAGCCTTGTATGTAGTAGACTCACTGAAGAGTATTATTTATTATCAACTTCCAAGGATCACCAGATAAAAAAAAATGCATATTTCACTCCCCAAGTTTGGTTCATTTCAATAGTTATTTGCACAAATCAGAACAAAAGAGTCTCTATCACAATTCCACCAGAGATGAAATGTACCTGCCAAGGCTGTAACCCATCTTCAATCTAACTTCAAACTTACATCATTTTGATTCTTTTACAGCTTGAAGTTGCATCGCGGATCCCTTTGGGCGTGACAGAGTATGGTGCTGATGCCGAGGGAAGAGAGGGAGACTTGTCGAGATAAGCGTATCGTTCGTTACCATTCCAGTACAAAATGACCCGATTGGTGCAGGCATGAGACCAACTGTCACCTGTTGAGCACACAAGTATTGTGTGCGCAAATTTCTATTATATCTAGTCAAAGATGGGGATACCTTGTTCTTTCTTTTCCAGTTGCAGAGCCACAATTAGAAGAAATTGAGAATGAAGCTTGTACCTAAGGCAAGGGATAAATGGAATGAACCATTTGAATACTTGGTCGTCGCCTGATTCAAGAGAACAACCTGTTTTCATTGAATAAAAAAAGGATTAAATTGAGTTTAAAAAAAAATGTATTTGTTTATCTAGAAAACGAAATTGACCACTGGCATTCAGCGGCAGGTATGCCTCGAGCAATTTTATGATGATAATCATAATGAAGCGACACAATCTATGGCTCCAAATAATGGCAACCTTACTCAGAACAAGCCTTTCCGGACTACTTGGATAAGAGACACGCAATGAGGTAAAACATATCAATATTTCCAATCCTACCAATACATGTAGACAATTTTCTCCAGTAGCTTTGGTCAAGATAGCAACCAATTGAAAAGAGAACAAAATAGAAATTTCAACGTCTTTTGCAAATAGAAGTGATGAAGGATTTTCGGAAGTGGTAGCCGCACGTTCCCTTCTTGCCTCTCTGAATGTACCTGCAATGGAGACGGGGCTTGCTCTCCCGGTCGATCTCCGATGATCAAGTTAGTCTTTGATCTAGGGTTCCTTGTCCCCTTTTAAACTATGTTAATTGATGGAAAGATCAGGAGAATCTCCCACCTTCTTCGCTTACCTTTTCTCGGGATAGGGATCATGAGGGATCTTCGGGATCTTCCTCCCGCCTTCTTCGGGACTTTCCCGATAAGGGTTTCGCGATAGCCTCCGCCTCCGAGGAGTTCGGGATAACTGTTGCCTCCGTGATCTTCGGTGGGATAGCCTGTTCCTGAGATCTCGGGGGTTTCTCTATTGAGTGCTTATCTGATTGACGTGGCAATACTTATCTGCTGTGTATCTTTTGACCGCTGTTAGGTATTCGTCTCGGCGTAATTATAGGACCGAGGGCGTTCCCCTCATCACTTGCCCCCCCACTCCTTGAGCTCTTCGGCTTGAAGGGCCCGAGGAGTAGTAAGGCCCCTGAGGCTCTTCACTTTAACTCCCCCTTTTTTTTTTTTTTTTTTTTTTTTTTTTTGGTGTCTGGCAGACGCGAAAATCAATCGGTTTTGACGGCGGTATCCCTTCCCTATGCGCTGTCCGAGGCCGTTTCGTCTTTCGAGTTCTGTCAGTGCGGGGTGATCAATGCTCATTATTGCTCGTCCTTTGGTCTCTTATCCCCGCAGTTTAATTTTTTAAAATGGGAACCCTTAAGTCCCTCTACTTCTCTTTTCGTGCGACTTTCCTTCAGTTTTAGCTTTTCTTGTGCCCGCAAGTGTTTTCCTCCTCTTTCGCCTCTCTTTCTCCTAGCTTTTTGCCATGGCGATAATCGGTTCTGGAAGGTTTAATCCCGCTGGTGCAGAGCTTATTGAGTGGGAAAAACATCCTGCTGCGTCGATTCCATGTCAATGGATGAGCCAAGCGGAATGTCAACAGTTTAGAGAAAAGTACAACGTCCCCGAAGAGTGGGAGGTAGAGTTCAACAGCCATCTACGAGCATGTCATCCCGTCGCCGGCCGCCTTTGCATTTATAAGTGTGCTTTTGACAGGGGCTTTCGGCTCCCTCCCCGGAAAAGAGTGATGACCTTACTTCAACATCTTACTATCGCTCCCGCCCAACTGTCTCCCTTCGGATGGCGATACTTGATGGGGTTCCTCCTTATTTGTCATTCTGGCAAAATTGAGCCAACTGGAGACCTCTTCGACTATTTCTTCACGACCAACCGCGACCCCGGATGGTGGATCTCCATCTCCCCTCGGATCGTGAAAGATAGTCGTCTTCTCGCCTGCAAGGGATACTCTAATCTTGAGATTTCTGCTTCGACTCTCATGCAATCCGGCGGGTCGAAAGATTCTGATGATTGGAAGGAGCGTTTTGTCTTCATCCGCCCCAGGCCATCCGGCTCTTCTCAAGAGATCTGGTCTGTCAGTAATGAGTGGACTCTGGACACTAAGCACAAGCGTCCGAGTGTCGAGACCATTGAAGATTTCGCCTGCCGACTTATGAAGAACAGTCGGAACTGGGAAGAAGGATGGCTCTCCAATCCCAGCCTTTCCCAAGCGGGTCTGGACGGCGAGAACTGTGAGCTCTTCTTCCTTCATCTTTTCCTCTTACTCTCTCTTTTTCCTTTGTCTGTATTTGATTTTCGTTGTTATCTCTTTCTTAGATGAAGAGGTCTGGGAAATATCGTATTCTGCTATCACCAAAGGAATGATTTTGGACTTCCCTGGGAGTAAAGGCCCTTCGGCACCTTCCGGCAACCAGAGGGTGTTGGAGAGGACTGCGCCTTCCGAGTGAATTTCAAAGAGCAAGAAGAGTAACAAGAAGAACTCATTACCGTCCAGGTCGCGAAGGGCGGTGGAGGAAGACCCCGGGACCTTCCAAGAGGCTTCCAAGGGGAGCATTGCTGGGGGTTCGGGGGACCCATCTTCCCGTTCGGGGGACCTATCTTCCCCGCTTCTCCTTTCTCAAACCAGAGGCTCTCCGACCGCGCGGCGAGAAGCCTCCACCATGCCTGCGCGCTTGCCGATCTCTCCCGAAGACGATTCGGCGACCATCGCTCAGGTGCTTGCTGTAGCTCGCGCAGAGGCCCAGAAAAGGCAAACCATGGCAGGTACGGAGTCCAGTGCTACGCCTCCCAGCATCCCTATCAGTTCGATTTTTAAACGAATTTTAACGCCATTGGCACCAGCGGGGCGTTCGGAGCTGACGGGAGAGGCTTCGCTGGAGGAGGCTTCGGTGTTGTCGGCGAAGGAGATCTTAGCGCGCCGAACGAAGCGTCGCAGGGTGGAAACCGCCTCCCCAGCTGCTGCTCCCTCCGAGCCTTCGGCTCCCGAAGCCACCAATGCTCCTTCAACGGCTTTAGTCTTACCGGAGACTCTACGAACTCCGAACGAGATCGACTATTGCGCTGAAATTCTAAGGGTGCGACCGTACTCCTTCTTCTTTTGACTTTTCGCTTTTTCTATGCGAGTAGGTCTTAATCTGTACTCTGCTTTTACTTCCTTAGAACCTTACGGAGTTCCAAGGTCTGGTCTCTCGACGAGAGTCCGAACTTCAAACTCGGATCATCTCCCTGGAGTCTGAAGTGGAAAGGCTTCAAGGGTTGGAATCTCTTTCTTCCCAACTGTCGGGTCTCGAGCACCGTGTTCATATTTTAACCAAGTCTGTGGAGCTGGCGCAAGAAGATGCCCGACTTGCCAACGAAGCCGAAGCTCAAGCTCGGGAAGATTTGGAGTTGGTTCAGAAGAACATGCTTGAGGCTAACCAGGCCAATTCCCGACTTGGGGAGGAGCTGGATTCCATTAAGGTTGTTAATCGCCAGCTTCAGGAGGATATAAAAAGACTCACTCTAAAGTTGAAGGAGGCCAAGAAGGGACAGGTCGAAGCGTTGGAGTCTTATTCCCGGTGCAAAGAAGACCTTCGTACTGCTCATGCCCAACTTCAATCTGCCCTCAAGGACGCCCAAGTGGCTTTTCAGAATGGTCGAGAGGATTTCCGAAGCTCTGAAGCTTATGCCGCGGAATTAGAAGGAGTTCTTCGGGGTGGGTTTGAGCATATGAGAAAACTCATCAAAGAGCGCTTCCCGAACTTGGATGTAGACTCCATCCCCTTCGATGTTGTCGCCGCCTTGTCTTCTTTAGAGTAGTCATTTTTTGTATTAAAACCTGTTGTCGTAATAATAAAAGTGTTGGGATCAGGCTTGATTCTTCCCTTTTTTTTTTTTTTTTTTTTTTTTTTTACCCTTCCTGCTCATCGCAAGACTTGGTCTTCGTCGCTTGCTCAAAAGGAAAAGGGTTCGGCTCCGGCCCCCCAAGGATCGCGCCTGATCCTCGCAATCTCAAGCCTTTCGAGGATTCGTGACCCTCCAAGGATCACATCTGATCTTTTGCTTTTGCTGGAGGTTCGGGCCTCCCAGGATCATATTTGATCCTTTGTTTTTGTCGGGATCATATTTGATCCCTTGTTTTTGTCGGGGGTTCGGGCCCCCCGAGGATCATATCTGATCCTTTGCTTTTGTCGGGGGTTCGGGCCCCCCGAGGATCATATCTGATCCTTTGTTTTTGTCGGGGGTTCAGGCCTCCCGAGGATCATATTTGATCCTTTGTTTTTGTCGGGATCATATTTGATCCCTTGTTTTTGCCGGGGCTTCGGGCCCCCCGAGGATCATATCTGATCCTTTGTTTTAGTTGAGGGGTCTAGCCCCGTTGAAGGTATGTCAATTCTTTCCCTTCGCGCTGATGTGCCTTCCCAGATCTTTGGAAATGATGAGTTTTTACGCATAGGAGAAAAAATGAATTTATTCCTGGATAGCATACGCAAAGCAATAAAAAAGAAAAGATGCCAAGACATATAATGTAAAATTATTACTAACAGATCATATGAAGATAAAAGAGCTATCATTGATAGAACTTCCTCAAGTTCTGCACGTTCCATGCGTTTTTCACCGGTGTACCTTCGAGGGTCTGTATTTTGTATGCCCCCGGGCTGAGGACTTCTGTTACCTTGTAAGGACCTTCCCAATTTGGTGTTAACTTATCTGTTTCTCGGGCTCCCTGAACGTCTGCTCGCCTTAGTACCAAATCTCCTGGTAGAAAGTTTCGTGCTCTTACTCGTCGATTGTAGTATCTCTCTATGCGCTGATTATAAGCAGCTTGTCGAATCTTCGCCTGGTCACGAAATTCATCAAGGAAATCTAGGTTGTCCCTCAAACTCTGCTCATTGGATTCAGGGTCAAATAGCTCTACTCGTAGCGTAGGTACTCCAATTTCAACTGGGATTAATGCTTCCGAGCCGTAGCATAGACTGAAAGGAGTCTCTCCCGTGGAGACCTTCGCCGTAGTCCGGTAAGACCACAGAATGCTCGATAGTTCTTCTACCCAGCTACCCTTCGCCTTATCTACTCTTGTTTTTAACCCACGCAACAGAGTTCTGTTAGCGAGTTCGATTTGGCCATTAGCTTGGGGGTGAGCTACCGAGGTGAATTGTTGCTTGATTCCCAACTCCTGGCACCATTCCCGAACGGATCGATCAGAAAATTGAGTGCCGTTGTCTGAGATCAGCACCCGAGGAACTCCGAAGCGACAGACTACATTCTTCCATAGAAACTGTTTCACCCGGCGAGAAGTAATAGAGGCCACTGCTTCAGCTTCAACCCACTTTGTGAAGTAATCGATAGCGGCCATGATGTACTTGACCTGTCCAGCTGCTGGGGGGAAAGGTCCCAGGATGTCTATACCCCATTGGGCGAAGGGGCATGGTGTGGCGAGATGAGTTAGCGCGACTGCCGGCACATGGACCAAGTTAGACGTTTTCTGGCACCGGTCGCAAGTTCTAACCCGCTGTTCGGAATCTCGTACCATTGTTGGCCAATAGTATCCCTGTCGTAGGGCCTTTTGACTAAGCGCCCGAGCCCCGATGTGGTTTCCACATATTCCTTCATGAATTTCCCGTAGGATGTAGTCTGCTTCGCGAGGTCGGATACACTTGAGCAGCGGTTGTGAAAAAGACCTTCTGTATAGTTCCCCCCCGACTAACACGAAATTTCGGGCTTTTCGTTTAACCTCCCGTGCCTCCGAGTCGTCTTCCGGAAGCTTTTCCTCTCTTAAATATGACAACAGGGGGTCCATCCAGCTAGGCTCGTCATCGATACAAAATTGGTCTGCGGCTTCTTCGATACTCTTTTGCGGAAGAGATTCGATCCGAATTTCCCGAGAGCTTGTAGGGAAAGAGGAAGAGGCGATTCGGGACAGCAAGTCCGCCTCTGTATTCATGGCTCGAGGGACGTATTCCACCTTTACGTGTTGGAAACGCGCCATTAGCTCTTTGGCTAGGGTCAAGTATTGCGCCATGTGACTTTCTCGGGCTTCATATTCTCCATTCACCTGCTGCACCACTAAGTTAGAATCTGAACTCACCTCGACGTTTTGAGCCCCCAACTGTTCAGCCAACCTCAGCCCAGCCAATAAGGCCTCATATTCTGCTTCGTTGTTAGATGCTCGGAATTCAAAATGTAGCGCGTAAGGCCATATTTGCCCTTCGGGACTCTTTATCATTAATCCTGCCCCACCGCCGCCCGAGGTCGAGCTTCCGTCTACCGCCACTAACCATGGTTTCTGGTTTTCTTCGGGACCTTCGGGAGCTCCTATCCCTTCGGCGATGAAGTCTGCTAGCGACTGCGCCTTAATGGCCGGTTGCGGCCTATACTCAATGTCGAAGGCGGTGAGCTCTACTGCCCACTTCAACATCCGGCCTGAAAGCTCTGGCTTGCTAAGAACCTGCTTCAAGGGTTGGTTAGTAAGCACTATAATCGTATGAACTTGAAAGTAGGGTCAGAGTTTCCTCGCCGATGTTATTAAGGCGAACGCCAGTTTTTCCATAGGAAGATACCGAACCTCGGCTCCCGATAATCGTTTACTCGCATAATAAACGGGCCTCTGGATCCTATTTTCTTCTCGGATCAACACCGAGCTGACGGCCTCGTTGGCCACCGCCAGATATATGTATAATGGTTCTCCGAGCTTCGGTTTGGTAAGAACCGGAGGCGTGGCTAGGTGCTCCTTAAGCTTTTCGAAAGCTCGCTGGCATTCAGAATTCCATTCGAAGTTGTTTGCTTTCGATAAGACCTTGTAGAAAGGAAGGCCTTTTTCTGCCAAACGAGAAAGGAATCTGCCCAAAGCTGTCATCCTACCCGTAAGGCTCTGTACCTCTTTCACATTCCTCGGGGCCGGCATATCCATGATAGCTTTGACCTTCGCAGGGTTTACCTCGATCCCTCGGTGGTGTACTATGTAGCCTAGGAACTTTCCTGCAGAAACGCCGAAAGCACATTTGACAGGATTAAGTTTCATATGGAACTTACGAAGGGTTTTGAAGCATTCCTCCAGGTCCTCCGGATGACATTCGGCTACCATACTTTTTACCAGCATGTCGTCGACGTAAGCCTCCATATTTCTCCCGAGTTGTTGGTGAAAAAGCTTATTTACCAGGCGCTGGTAAGTGGCTCCTGCGTTCTTTAATCCGAAAGGCATTACGGTGTAGCAGTAGGTTGCCTTGTTGGTGATGAATGCTGTTTTCTCCTGGTCCTCCGGGTGCAATGGAATCTGGTGATATCCCTGAAAAGCATCTAGGAAACTCATGAGCGAACATCCAGCAGTTCCATCAATTAGGGCGTCAATCCTCGGGAGTGGGTAGCTATCTTTTGGGCAGGCTTTGTTAAGATCGGTGAAATCGATGCAAAGTCTCCACTTGCTCTGCCCTTTGGGAACCAGCACAACATTCGCTAGCCAATCTGGATAATCCACCTCCCGAATGTGGCGCGCAGCTGCTAACTTTGCGATCTCCTCCTCGATCGCCCTTGCCCTATCAGGGGCGAAGCTTCGTTTTTTCTGTCTGACAGGCTGAAAGCCTGATCGGACCCCCAGCCTGTGTGTCATTACCTCTGGATTTACTCCTGGCATATCCCAGGCTGTCCACGCGAAGATATCTGCATATTGTCTAAGGAGTGATATTATTTGACTCCTTAGCGGATCTTTTAACTCCATACTCACTCTTACACATCGACTCGGGCAATTTTCTTCCAGAGGTACTTCTTCCAATTCATCCACCGGCTCCGCTGTTTTGGGATCTTCAGGTCCTTCTAGTAGAAAACTGACCTCCTTCGGGGGGTCAGCATCCTTCTGCAACCCTACTTCTTTACTCTTCGCCATGCCTATAGAGGCCATGTAACATTCACGGGCTAAGCGCAAATCTCCCCGCACTTCGCCCGTCCCCCTATCCGTGGGAAACTTCATCATCATATGATACGTGCTTGGGATGGCTCGAAGGGCATTGAGACCCGATCTTCCCAAAATCATGTTGTAAGCCGAAGGCACGTCTGCTACCAGGATATCTAGCATAACACGAGAAGTTCGGGAACCTCTCCCTACCGTCAACAGGAGTTGAATAATCCCTTCTGAATATACGGCTTCACCATCAAATCCCACCAAAGGGACCCTCGCTGCCCTTAGCTGTGTCATTTCATACCCCATGCCTAAGAAGGCTTGCCGATACAAGATTTCTGAAGAGCTTCCTGGATCCACAAGGATCCGCCGAAGTTCCCACTTCCCGAGTTCAGCTGTTATCACCAGTGGGTCATTTTGAGTCGGGTACCCCGGGAGGTCGCTATCTGAAAAAGAGATTGGATCCACGTTCCTCGATCTTTTCAGCCGGGTCGCATTACTTTTTTCGTCCTTCATGACTGGGACCTCCCCCGCCGCGAGTGTGTGGAATATCGGAGGCTGAGGATGATCATCTTCTCTTCGATGTGATCTCTCCCGCTGGGCCCGATTTCGATCCTCCGCGCGGTCTCTCTTGGGGGGGCTTCTTGATCGCGACCGTCGATCCTTTCTCCCCTGAGAATCACCTGTTTTTGCCACGTAGCTCCTCAGGAAACCCCGATTGATAAGTTCCTGAATCTCCTCCTTTAATTGGTGACACTCTTCCGTGTCATGACCATGATCTCGGTGGAATCGGCAATATTTACTTCTGTTCCTTTTGTCAGATGGTGCCTTCATCGGTCGAGGCTTTTTCAAGTAATCTTTTCCCTCAATAGTAGCGAGGATTTCTGCCCTCGAGGCGTTCAGAGGAGTGAAACCCGCCGAATCCCACCGAGGGCGATGCTTTTCTCTTCGGTCGTCACTCCTCCTTTCCTCGGGATGCTTCTTTTTATCCTTCTTCTCCACATGCTCCGCCCTCTTAGCCTGCATGACCTCTTCGGCATTTATGTACTTCGTGGCCCGGCCCAATATGTCCGTGAACGCGCTGGGAGGCGTTTTGGCTAATGATTGGGCGAAAGGGCCGGGCCTCAGGGCGTTCTGGAATGCCACCATAGCAACATTGTGGTCAAAGTTCTCGATGCTCAGGGCTTCCATATTAAATCGTGAAACAAAATCCTTCAAGGGCTCTCCTTGGATCTGCTTCATACTCACCAAGGCCATGGTGGACCTTCGGTGTCTTCGGAGAAGTGCAAAGTGCGCCAGAAAGCTGCTCCGGAGTTGCGCAAAACTTATGATGGAATGATGAGCCAGGTTTGAGTACCACGCCCGTGCGTGCCCCTCCAGAGTGGCCAAGAAAACTCTACACCACATCGCGTCTGAGGCGTCCTGTACCATCATATGCGAGGTAAAGAGATCCAGGTGATCCATCGGGTCGGTGGTCCCTGCGTAGGGCTTAATGGCCGGGATACGGAGACGTTCTGGTGGTATGGCCGCCATGATCTCTGGGCCAAGGGGCTGATTTATCCTTGGTCCCTGAGCCTCTCCGGTCCTTGGCTTTAGGGCGACCATCTCCTCCTCCAACTGTCGCAATCTTCTTTCCTGCCGCTGCTGCACAAACGACAAGTCAAGAGACTCGGCCGCCTCGCCGTCATCTGGCCCTGGCCTCTGCGGATTCTCGTCCCGTCGATAAGATTCCTCTTCTCTTGGGGGCTCGCGCCTTTCCTCCGCCCGAGAGTGCTGGGCTTGCTGATGCTGGCCATCTAGAAAACCCATGAGTAACTCCGTCAATCATTGTACTTGACCCTCCAGAAGTGCTATCCGATCAGGAGGAGGCGGAGGGCCCTCCGGACTCCGAGCCCTCCCCGGCGGGCTTCGGGGAGGGTTCTGCTGACTCGGTTCCGGAACGGGGTTGCTCCCCACGGCCCTAGACGGCTGTCTTCTGGTCGCCATTCACGGTTGAGAAGATTGTCTGCTGCGCTGGAAAGACAGAAGAGAAGAATGTCGGCCCCACGGTGGGCGCCAATTGATGAAGGATTTTCGGAAGTGGTAGCCGCACGTTCCCTTCTTG
The DNA here is from genome assembly GCF_014633365.1 of Diospyros lotus. Classification (NCBI taxonomy): domain Eukaryota; kingdom Viridiplantae; phylum Streptophyta; class Magnoliopsida; order Ericales; family Ebenaceae; genus Diospyros; species Diospyros lotus. Next base: position 7,136,099 of record NW_026267104.1, on the reverse strand, counting down.
CCTCTCTGAATGTACCTGCAATGGAGACGAGGCTTGCTCCCCCGGTCGATCTCCGATGATCAAGTTAGTCTTTGATCTAGGGTTCCTTGTCCCCTTTTAAACTATGTTAATTGATGGAAAGATCAGGAGAATCTCCCACCTTCTTCGCTTACCTTTTCTCGGGATAGGGATCATGAGGGATCTTCGGGATCTTCCTCCCGCCTTCTTCGGGACTTTCCCGATAAGGGTTTCGCGATAGCCTCCGCCTCCGAGGAGTTCGGGATAACTGTTGCCTCCGTGATCTTCGGTGGGATAGCCTGTTCCTGAGATCTCGGGGGTTTCTCTATTGAGTGCTTATCTGATTGACGTGGCAATGCTTATCTGCTGTGTATCTTTTGACCGCTGTTAGGTATTCGTCTCGGCGTAATTATGGGACCGAGGGCGTTCCCCTCATCAAGAAGCAAAACTTGATGTGTCTTTCTTCTCTCATCAACTGAAATTGCACAAACTTGGACGGGCATGAGAAATAATAAGTTTAGCAACCTGCAAAAGGAGATAAATTTCTTACTGCCAGACTGTTCTTCTTTGCAAGTTTTATCAACTTTAATGCCATTCCACTGAGTAATCTAGTTCTGAGCGCCATGTCATCAAAATCTTGACGGAAGTGGAAAGTTACACTATCAATAATAACAAGCTTAACCTGTGAAAATTTAGGATGTTGAAACAGTATCGTTAGAGATAAGTATCATAAATAATACAAAAGTTAAAAAAACGACAGTTGTCCTCCGAACATAATGGAATTAAGGCTTAGTGCTATTGTTTCTGGTGGTGAGAGGTTTAGGCATGCTTTTTCCCAAAGTTAGAAAGAAACAAACAGAGAAAAAATAATGAGGAAACATCAGCTAGATTAGCCTTCAACACGTTGGGCTCTAAAGCCAAGGAAAAAGCAGTTGATGACACTCCAATCTAAGACAAATACAACTTTCTGCATTACCAAATGTTAAGAAGAGCATCACAAGCAGACTGCACAGAATTGCCTATAAACTGGATAGAAAAATCAAGCAAATGCAATCTTTAACATGCCAAGATAGCATAAACATGAAAGTAATATACTTACATCCTTATGATCTGAGATGAATTTATCCAAGTAATTTACAACAGCAAGTTGTTCTGTATAACTGCATATGCGGAAATAGAAAATATTTGCCAGGAAATCCTTGGGCTGCATTGAAACGTGACAGGGCTCAAAGTTTTTCCGTAAAAAGCCACGATATTCCAACATGTCTTCCACACATGCTTCAGCAATTTGTAAAGCACGCTCCACCATAAAGCTACCTTCTGTGTCTACCAACACAAGTGTATAATGTATTTAGCTCAAAGCAATTAGAAGATAACCAATGATGTTAACAGAGTTACCTATGTAAATTGCCTTGCCACCAAGACCACCATAATCAGCTGGACGTTGTACGTTCACTGCAAGTTGAATCCTGTAAATTCAATTGCATCTTATCACAAGAGAATACTTTACTTAACAGGCACAACTTAGAACCAGAACCATACCCCAGTTGTGTTTTACCAATGCCTGGTACTCCACCTATCAAAACAAAGAAAAACGCCCTCTTCACTATCAGAAGACTAGCACACACTTAAAGTATCAATGAGAAAAATAGAGAAAATTGATTCAATAAAGGCAAAATGACTAACCAATTTCAGTTACTTCTTTGCAATTTATTCCCCCACCCAGGATATTGTCCAAGTCTGCACAGGATGTAGTAATGCATCTTGATGTATCCTCTTCATTGAGCATGTCCCAGGCAGTCTGTGCACCTGCATAAGACATAATATACAGAACATGATAGAAGGATAAAAAGTATATAAATCGTTCTTCTTGCAATCTGAACACCAATGGAACACAATAATGAATAAAATATTTAATGAAACAGACTTCCAATCAACAGATGAGAATAGAATCCAATTAACCTAGATGAACACATAAGCCTATGCACATTTTGCAATGATGTTTGGATTATATGCATGAAAAAAGTAAAACAAGAGAAAAAATAAATAAATAACAGCAAGGGCAGGAAGTCATCTTCATTTTAATCTGACAATTCAAATTTAAATCCACATTGAGCTTTTGCAGTTAAAACTTACACAGGAAAAATGATCTTACACATTTTCACTTGCCTATGATAATAAAATGACTTCACATATAATTCAACAAAAATCAATTGACAAGTAGTCATTGGTTGCTCTAGTATGCTTTATAACTTGACCCAAATACTAAGGGTTGTTCTCTTCGTTTTTCAGTTTTGAGTTTTAAATTTATTTTCAACTTTGTGTTTTGAATATTTGTTTTGAGATTGTTGAAAACGCATTCTTTTTGTGTGTAGTGTTTTTCGCATTTTGAAAATTTTGAATGTGCTTATGATAAAAACAGCCAAAACGACTTTTTGTTGTTTTAAGTTTTCTTTATAAAACTTTTCCTTATTTTCGAAAATGTATTTTTGAAATAATGAAAGTTAACATGTTTTCACTATTTTGGAAAACTGAAAATGGCCTGAAAACAGCAAAAAGAACAGGGCCTAATATTCTCATCAGCTCAAGTATTTGCTCAGTTGCATTGCAAAAGTCCAATGATCAGCATGTTTTGATTACAAAAAAATCTATATAAGAAAAATAACTATTTCAATAAACAATCATTACATTAAGTACACAACTTTAGAAATTTGAAACAACAATTCCAGGCTAATGTGAAAGATGATGACATGGGGCTGGATAATACAGGACATCTTGACTGTTAATAACACAACTGGAAAATTGGTAAGATGACGTTATCACGGTCAAGATATAATTCACTCAATGGAGAAAACAATGTCAGCAGACATTACATAGGGTGAAGCTTGGCATGTCCCAGGTGTATAAGATTTCAAAAAGGATACCATTATAAGCAGATATACACACATTTCAGATGCCAAGCTTTGATGTGTCATTGGTAATACCGTTGCCCATGTTTCTTACTTTGTCATGCATAATAGGTTATAGGTGTATACATGTGCAAACATCTTTTATATTCTACTCAAAATATAGAATGCACTACTTATACAAAAAACAGAAGAACTAAAAAGTTCACTTTAATTAGTCTTGCTCCAGCAGTCACTGCTGTATGACTTTTCTGTTCCTTTGCAATGCAGGCTTGTTTCTCTATGATGGTTATTGCAAAGTACCATGAATAGCTACATGCTTGATTCAAAAAACATTTCTTCAAAACTAAAGAGACAAACTAAACAGGGAATTATATTATGACAAAAACATAAAATACCAGCGATAATAGCATGACATCCATTGGAATTGTCCAATCTAACACTTTGTGATGCAGCCTTCAGAATTTCAGAAGCTTCACTCTCTGGAATTTGAAGATCTACACAATGACAGTTGAACAAACAAAAAAGAAGTTATAAGATATACAACACCATACAGCTAATAGACCACACAGCAACATCAAGAAATATTTATATGAATTCACAGACAAGGAAAAGACATGATAGAAGATGTCTAGTTCAAGGATCTAGAAAAAATTACAAGGAATGTCAGAATGGACCAAGAATTGAAAAAAGTTAATAGGCAGGTCCAACTATACCCATTGAGGCCAAGCATTGCAAACAGACTCAAAGTCAAAGCATAGGCTATGGTCGTCTCAAAGGGATGCATCATATAAAATTGTATTCAGCATTATTTGTCAAGTTTAGTTGCTTAAAATTTTTCAGGGAAAATAGAACTCAATATCCCAACATAAAAATGTCACAATCCTCAAATACACACTCAAGTTTCTCTTTTGTGCCCATTGATTTAACGGAACATGATAATAAAATTGAATGGCATGGAAAAGATCAGTCTTTGTTGTAAATGTTTCATATGAATACACGGAGGGCTTGCCACCAAAAATGAGTTCTTACAAATAATTTGTTTATCTCACCAAATTTGTAAGCCCACCTAGTGGGATTAAGCCTTGTGATAGTTGTTATTGTTGCTGTTGTATTACTTCACCAATTTGTAATAAGGCAATAGCAAAAACTAGAACGCCCATAAATTTTCTCTGGAGAACAGTGAAGTATGCACATAAACACCGGATTCCTGTTAATCAGACTGAAGAATCAGAAATCACCCGTAAAAACAGAAACCGGAATAGTCCTATTCAGAGAGGGCACGTTCCGGCAAAACATCAAACAGTTGATATGCAATGAAGTCAACATTGATAACGAAACAACTAATGAGAGACCAAATTTCAATGACATCAATTGGACACCAAGAATAAGAGAGAAACACGTGCATGAAGATCGGGATTAGGAATGGGATACCTCGAGCAAGAACAGGGGGCGAGATAGAGGAAAGTGAAGAGAGAGAAGTGTAGCCTGCTGCTATCAATTTCCCTCTCTGCGTTGCCGATACTGCCATTCTCAAAATATCCATTCTCTCTCTCTCTCTCTCTCTGAATTTGAATTTAAATTTTTTTTCTATCGTTGATCCTCCGTTACCGTTTATAGTGGTTTTGTGCGCGCGGACAGCAATATCGCGCGGAAACCAATTATTGGAATCAGAATGATTGGGTTGATTCAGACGTGCTTCTGTACTAGCTTGTTCTTGATTGATTGAGTTGCTTCGAGTTGAGGCACCAGCATGAGCGATAATCGAGTCTTCTCTTCCCTCTTCTTCTTGGTTTGGTTTTTATTATTAAGGATAATCACATCAACGGTCATTCCTTTGGGACTTGTTATGAAATTTACTCTCCCCTTACCAAAGTTGATAATTGGGACTTCTTTTAATTAACACTAACTTTTCTATATATTTGTAAAATAGTAATAATTAATTATATCTTGTTATCTTACTTGTTTATTCTTTTAATCTTAATTTATCATTTTGTACACATTATTAATTGGGTGACTCTTCCATGATTATCTTAATGTTCATTGTTTATTCCTAATCTTTGCGTTCACCTGGAAGACGTCAATTGGAGTGTCTTTACCCTATAAATGACTTCATTTGGAACTGTTTATTATTTTCTATTTCATATAATCCATGTATTTCTGTTATGTTATTTAGATCCAATCTTGTATGGATCTTAAATGGGTAATTCACTTATGTAATATTGTACACTAGAATATGTCCTAATTTGTGTTATGTATAAATATTTTCTTTCTATTTATATATATCTCTTTTACTTAAAAAAATTATATCTTGTTATTAATAATTTAATAATTTCATTAGTGGATCATGTTTTAAATTATTTATTTATTTATTTAATAAAATTATTTGAATGTTAAAAGTAAGGTGATGTAATAAATGTAATTTATTTAATATTATCCTTATAAAAAATAACCTAAGATACTCAAAAAGTTGAGAAAACGTGCTGGCAAAACTATTAACTTAAAAAGAATATTTGTTTAAAGAATTTTAGATATCAAAAATAAATAAATAACCTCTTTATATATAAAAATATCATACATCAAGAAGTGGCCTTGGAGCCTTTTACCAAAGACCTACAAAAGTGACATATAACTATTAAAACCAAATTATAAGATCATCATGCATGTTATCTGGAGAGCTGATCTTGATAATGAGATCATCATCATCATCATATACAAAGACGATGGCAGACTTGAAGGCATGCTGGCTATGATTGTTGTTGCCTAGATGATGCTTGGATGAGAGAAGTAAGAGATGGATGTAGACGGGCCGTTTTCAGTGACCGAGCTACACTTTTTCCTTCCTCATATTCCTCCCCCAGTGGCCATCTTGGCCTCAAATCAAACTGATTCACAAAGCAAACATTACCTGAATTAGTTTAGAGACGAGTTAGATCACAACAAAATGGACTTCCTTAACAGAGTCCAATTCAATATTGAGCTTAGCTAACTAAGGACGGGTCATGCACGAGTACGTTTTGTTCTGTTCCTGAGACCCCCTAAAAAATAAAGCAACTTTTGCTTTGGATAAGCTAACATGTAGATACAGGTGTGATGCCGTGACAAGTCTTGAACTAGCACTACATAGTTTATCCGGAAAGTTAATAACCTCACCTCTCTCAATTGATCACAAGTCAGTAAAGCTACTTCCAAGAGAGAACAGGAAAGGAGAAGAGCCTGCTTTACTCAATGATAACAATGACGACTACTGTGCTGTCTTCCTATATCTGTTTTTTAAGAATTTGGTGCTTAATAGTTGTATTTCATATTCAGGAAGTTGGTAAACAAGACAAAATGCCTTCTTTTTTCTTTTTTCTTAGAGATAACTACACCAAATGAATGGACAATGTTTTAAGAAACATACTACAGTATCTTCAGCTTCATCTGCAGGTGGTGGTGGGTCAAATCTTCCGACACGGAAGTGCTCAATGCCTGTCCAAGCTACCATGACACCTAATCAGACAAGAAGACAGAATCTAAGTCATCATACAAAGGCAAGCCAAGCTGGCAAGCTTATTTCAAAGCTAAGTCATCATACAAGGGCAAGCCAAGCTTATTTCAAAGTGACATATTACTTTGTTGAAGATCAGGTTTGCTTTCTAAAAAACAGTTAAATTTAATAAATTATATTAAAACAGCTTCTTTCTTGAGTAAATCAGCTAATTCCATAAAAAAAAATACAGAAAGGGGCAACATTAATTAAAATTCTTGTCTGGCTATACTGATTGTCTATGTGGACAAGATTTTCCTTGCATCAACTGCAAAGAGGCTGTTTCCACAACTATGAACCTTCTGGTCACAGAGCAGAAATTTCATCAATCACCCATGACCTTCTCTGTACTTCAGGAAATTTCATCAATCATCCCCCTTTGACTTCATGTTGCATTTTTACTGCCCTCATTGACGTGACATAACATTACAGAGTAAATACTCACCATTGTCAGTGCAAAGGCGAGGAGGAGGGCACACAAGTTGCAGGCCTTTCTTCTTTACAATATAATTAAGTTGAGCCCTAACATACTGATTTGATGCAACTCCCCCAGAGACTACCTGAAGAGGGCAACCAAAAAATCTTGATCAACCACAAGTTGTCAAGAGATTTAAAATAAAATATATATATATATATATGTATGTATGAAGCAATCAGTAGGATGAAATGCAAACTAGGATGTGGAACAGCCAGTGTACATGACTATTTTTTTGCCAAGTATATACAGGACTTTCAAAAGATTTGAACACAACATGATAAGAGCATATCAATAGTAAATTATGTACTTGACATCAATACATGAAAATAATTTGCCTTTTATATATTCAGAAATAAGTGTGAACAAAATGTTTCAATGTACATGTGGAAAAAAATTCTTATAGACAAGGTAAAAGTTTTGAATTTCAAAATTGTTGAAATTAAAAAATCTAAACTCCCATTGTTTTTATTATAGAACTGAATTTCTACTTAATTATAAGTTATGCAGATCTAATTTATTTTAATTATGATGGCAAACTGAACCCTTTTTGTGTTCCCAAGTTTCCAATTAAAGAAGTTAAAAAATAAAAGTAAGACCCATTTAGATAAGTGTCTGACTCAATACAGACCTTAAAAAGATCTTTGCTTCTTAGGTTGCAATGAACATAACTTTGAGAAATAAAGTTACATTACCAAATGTTTTATAGAAGGCTCTATCTTCAAAGCCCATTCAATTGCTCGTTCACACCTTTCTTCAAGATGTAACACTGCAACTCGCTGCAGGAAAGTTCTTCATGGATACACGTAATTTAAGGTAGGGAATAAAACAAAGCAAAACGCATCCAATTAAATATGCAAGTCATTTTTATTGACTTGATGTTTACTAAAATCATCTACAAAAAAAGCTCAAAATACAAGTACAGTTGCCCAAGCACTTTAACTATTATTACCTGGAAGGAGGCAGCAATATCAGCTCGTAAACTTCTGTCATCAATACTTGCCAAAGAAATGGGAATTTCAGCATTGCTGCAGATCCCCATGTATGCATGAATAGGTGGGAAGGAAAAACAAAATATTGAAACATTGAAATGACTTAACAAGTCAATTCCCTTACTATAACACAACACCACCTCATGATTACATTTATAATTACAACAGAACAAAACAATAATGTTCTGCCCGTGATGAACCTTAGCTGAAAAATGTCTACAGCTAGTCATAGTTCTTCCATTTTTAAATGTTAGAATAACTAAGCATAAGTCACTACATTGACAGGAAAGAGTAAAGTTGCAGGCAAAACAAGAAAGGTCCTCAGGAAGTAGGCTCTGTGCATGGTTTAGTCTGAGGCATGCAACTGGCACATGCATTTGGACCAAAATAGAGGGTAAATTTGGCTTAAGAGAACTCAGTTCAACTTCTTGCATTTGGAATCTACACTTTAGGTTAAGCCCAAAACTGCCTGTAAAGTTACATATAGCCTAGGACATGCAACTCTCACTTCCAAGGGCAGAGGATCAAACATTGCAATGACAGCATAAGTAATTTTTTTTATCAGCTTCATTAGTCCCAATTAAACCTTCTTGAACCTTCAAGGATGTTCTCACTCTCATGGGCACTATTTCTTCTTTTCCTTTATCTGCAGTTCCAAATGCATCTAACACAAAACTTGGTTGCCCAAATTCTCCTAAACAACCCACAAGCTTCTCTTTAGGAACTTCTTCCAAACATTGATCAGATAAATCTCTATGTAAGCATCTTCACATTTAACCATATCAATCATACAAACAATTCCTCGACTTAAAAAATTGGCTTACTTAACCAACATTTTAATAAAACCCTTGAGACATGCATTTAGTGTTTGTGTGTGCACAGGCATGTTGAAATTTTCTTTTCTTCAAATTATGGTAAGCTTATATAAATTATCGAACCTATTCTGGGAGAGCTATGTTTTCCAGATAACTGAGACATCAAAACTTTGGTTTAGGTCTGGGAATGATTATTGTATGTTTTCCTCGTCATTGCTCTTCTGCATGTGTTTGCTAAAGTTCAATTTGGCAAGGACCTTTCCTCCTGTTGAGAGGGTGTCAGACATCATAACAGAGCTCAATATACATATTGGTCTATTCCTTCTAAGAAATTTAGCTTTTGGAATAGTCAATTGTTTGACCAGAAAAATCAAACCATAGAAATTAATTTGGAGGATGAATCATGAATGCCAAGAATTTCAAGTAATCCAAGAATCTTAGAACAAGACAAACATGAAATATTGTATATCTTAGTCAATGTCACTTGCTGAATTATTAACCACTATCTGATCTAAAAGCTTCTGTTAGATAGAGGGTTAACTTTTATTTTTTATACTATTATCTTACTCTTAACACACCCCCTCACATGTTGGATTGGCAGTGAGATTTGAACTCAAGACCTTTCTCTGCTTTGATACCATGTTAAATTATTAACTACCATCTAATCTACAAAGTTAAGTTGTTAAACAGAGGATTAACTTTTATCTTTTATACTATTATTTTACTCTCAACATTACTGAACATGAAAAGGGAAAAAAAAAAAAAGAAGGTGGACCACAAGAAAAGAAGCATGGGTTACAGCTTAGCAATAATGCATGATTCTGTTTAATAGTTCCATATATTAAGTAATTTCTCTCTCTCTCTCTCTCTCTCTCTCTCTCTCTCTCTCTCTGTGAAAGTGGAAAAAATGAAAGTGAAAAGAATTATAGGACTTGTGAGAAAAGAATCTAACAATTTACAGATAGATGAGATGACAAACAAATACAAGAAATCAAATTATGTTTGTAAATTTAATGCTAAGTTTCTATTGAAGCATTCCAACTTCTATTTTGGAATCCAAGAAAAGAAATTCTACTCTTATCCAAGAACAATTACTTCTGTTTGTATTTTACAAAAGAACTATGGTAAGAGTGAACTGGAGGTGGCTATCTGTAATTTTAAGCTTTTGAACTTCTCATGCAAAAAAAGTAACACACATCACCAAACTACAGGTAATTAACTTACATTAAACCATGGATTGATAGGAGTTAGTATTCTTTTTCTTCATTAGTAAATCTTTCTTCATTTCCAGTTTTTCACTGAAAGAAGAATAGGAAGAGGAGGAAGAGAAGTAGCAAAACAATCGGTTATGTGTTTCAGCTCAAGGGGACAACATGTGAACTGACTGGAAATGCAGCATGCCAAAATAGGAAGTTACCTAAAGATAGAATTTTGGCTATTTTAGTTATTTTTACATACATTTTTTTGGATTCAATTGCCAGCTTCACTTGAGTCTTCAGACCAGCATATGAGAAGTTGCAATCTCTATGTTGCTTCATAGGAACCTAAGAAACAAAGAAATATCAACTTTACAAGACAGCAAACATCACAGAGAATTTAGACCAGAACCAAAAATCAATGCTCAACACAAGCGGGGTGAAGTAGTGGATGTAAAGAGAATAGGAGATAGGATTATTATGGTGAAAAATGGTCTAGGAAGAATGACTATGAATATTTTTAGTACATATGCACCACAAGCGGGGTTAGATGAGGAGATAAAAGAAAATTTTGGCAGACCTAGAGGGACTCATACAAATGATACCAAGAGGAGAAAAAGTGATTATAGGAGGTGACTTAAATGGTCACGTGGGTAAAGACAGAAACGGCTATAGAGAGGTATATGGTGGGTATGGATTCGGGAAAATTAATAATGAGAGTAAGTCTATTCTAGATTTTACTACGGTATATGGGCTCATCATAACCAATACTAGGTTCAAAAAACGGGACGAATACTTAATCACATATAAAAGTGTCACATCAAGCACCCAAATAGATTACTTCCTCATGAGACAAGAGGATCGGTTATGTTGTAAGGATTGTAAGACGATACCGGGGGAGTATTTGACCACTCAACATAGATTTTTGGTACTTGACGTCCAAGTAAGAAATTAGAAGAGAAAAAATCACATAAAATAAAATCCAAGAATTAGGTGGTGGGATTTAAAAGGGGAGAAACAATTAATCTTCAAAGAAAAATTAAGAGATAGAAGGGAATGGAATGGAGAATGACAGACAAACCAAATGTGGAGGGAAATGACTACTATCTTGAAAAGCACGACAAAAGTAATCATTGGAGAGACAACTGATAGAGCCCCAAACCTTAAGGAGTCTTGGTGGTGGAATGAAGAGGTACAATTGAAAATTAGAAATAAGAAAACTTGCTATAAGGTTGTATATCAGTGTAGCAATGAAAAAAACCTAAAAAATTATAAATAAGCGAAAAAGGCAGCAAAAAGAGCTGTTAGTGAAGCAATGTCAACTGCATATGAGAATCTATATAAACGACTTGATACAAAAGATGGAGAAAGGGATATATATAAATTAGCTAAAGCAAGAGAAAGAAAAACAAGGGATCTAAACCAAGTGAAATGCATAAAAGATGAAAACCAAAATGTATTAGTGAATGAGGGAGCGATTAAGGAGAGATGGAATGAGTATTTCACAAAATTATTCGATGATAGTGGGGACACAAGAGTTAGGTTAAGACATCTTAATAACTCCGAAGGGAATGTGAGCTATACATTTTATCGACGCATAAATTCAAAAGAAATAAGGCAAGCATTAAAAAAGATGAAAAATCATAAGGCAGTGGAACCGGATAATATATCAATAGAAGCATGGAAGTGCATGGGAGAAGGGGGCATCTCCTGCCTAACGAAATTATTTAACGCGATCCTTAAATCAAAAAAGATGCCAGATGAGTGGAGGAAGAGTACTTTGGTTCCTATATACAAGAACAAAGGAGATGTTTAAAACTATAAAAATTACAGAGGAATTAAGTTAATGAGCCATACCATGAAATTCTGGGAGAGAGTAATAAAGCAGAGGCTTAGAAAAGAAACAAACATCTCGGAAAATCAATTTGGTTTCATGCCTGGTAGGTCAACAATGGAAGCTATATACCTACTGAGACGCCTAATGGAAAGGTATCGAGATCATCAGAATGACCTGTATATGGTGTTTATAGATCTAAAGAAGGCCTATGATAGGGTCCCTATAGAAGTATTGTGGATGGTTTTAGAGAAGAAATGAGTCAAAATAGCTTATATACAAGCCCTTAAGGACATGTATCACGGTGCAAAGACAAGGGTCAGAACATGCGGAGGGGATACTGAACCGTTTAAAATTACAATGAGACTGCATCAAGATTCTACACTAAGTCCATACTTATTTGCTTTAGTAATTGATGAACTCACTAAACACATTCAAACAGAGGTGCCATGGTGTATGCTATTTGCAGATGACATAGTATTGGTGGATGAAACAAAAGAAGGAGTGAACACTAAGCTTGACTTGTGGAGAAACAATTTAGAATCTAAGGAATTTAAATTAAGTAGAAGGAAAACATAATATATGGAATGTAAATTTAGTAAGAATACAAGAGTGGAGGATGCTATAATAAAATTGGAAAACCAAATCATACAAAGAAAAGACCATTTTCGATATTTGGGATCAGTGATTCAAAAAGATGGAGAAATTCACAAGGATGTCACGCATAGAATTAAGGCAGGTTGACTAAAATAGAAAAATGCATCGAGAGTGTTATGTGATGATAAAATCCCATTAAAACTAAAAGGAAAATTCTATAGGACAGCTATAATACCAGTTTTGTTGTATGGCTCAGAATGTTGGACAGTCAAATATTAGCATGAACAAAAGACGAGCGTAGCGAAGATGAGGATGTTAAGATGGATGTGCGGCCATACAAGAAAAGATAAAATTATAAATAAGGTTATTCGTAATAAGGTAGGAGTAGTGCCAATCAAGGAGAAGATGAGAGAGACTAGACTAAGACGGTTTGGTCATGTGAGAAGAAGACCAAGAGATGCTCATGTGAGGAGAGTTGATGAAATGGAACAATTAGTCAAAAAAGAGGTAGAGGCAAACCCAAGAAGACTTTGGGAGAGATATTAAAGTTTGATATGAAATGTATGGGCCTAAATGAAGATATGACAAAAGACAAAAATATATGGAAGTCTAGAATTCATGTAACCGACCCCACATAGTGGGATAAAGGTTGGATATGTTGTTGTTTACTCACAGAGAATTTGATCGATTCTGCATCACCCTCTCTTGCAAGCTCCTCTATGGCAGGCCCTCCACTCCTCCTCAAGTCAAGACCAAGCCATTTTGCTGTTTTGTCATATGCCTCACCAATTGCATCATCAATTGTAGTCCCAAGTTGTAAGTATTGACCAAGATCACGTGCAAGAATAAGAAGATTATGTCCTCCTAAGAAATAAAAGTACAGCATCATAAGCATTACAAATATGAGTCAAAAGAGATAAAGCAATATGTGTTATGGTCAACGATACAGTAGTACCCTGAGACAATTTTAGGATTTACTTTTCTCTAAAAGACAAGAGCACATGGAAATAAACTAAAAAATCTACGGAATTTCTCTGCTCCTACTGAAACTTTCAATTTGTTTCCTTGTTTTTGGATAAGTAAAACTGGGACCTTTTCTTTACTGAACAAGTAAACTGGAACCTTAATATTCTTGTACAGAAGATCACTCCAATAAACAAAGTGCTTAGAAATGCCACAAACATTGGAGGGACCCCTGGAGATTTGCCATAATATTTGTGATTTTATGAATATAGCATCCATCAAAAAGCAAGCAGCATATATTTTATTAAAATCAAAAAGTCAAGTGAAATTTACATGAAAATGTTGATTTGCTAGCGTAATCTATTTAAGGTGTAATATAGATCAGAGTACAGATACTGTTAACCTGTTACAGAATTTAAAATTAAAGAAATCGATCAAGAATATGGTAAACAATTATCCCCCCCCCCCCCCCCCCCCCCCCCCAAAAAAAAGAGGTGTATGGCTTATCAATAGCTACAATGTAAAGTTCTTAATGAAAATAGGTCAGGCATGTTATGTCAGCTCCTTCTGACTGTTACCAGCAACCACTTGCATTTTTGCCGAGTTGACTGAGGCAAATCCTTAAGGTGGATGAACTTGTGAGAGATGGTGCTAAGACAGCATGATGTAGCGTGTAGCGCGAGTGTGAAGAAAACACACCAAAATAAACCCTTGAAAGAGCAAACTTCAATGGCCGAAGTTTGGCTTTCAAGAAGACGCAAAAACAAGACTGTTTTGCTAAGAAAACCCAAATAGGTTGCTGAAATTTGATTAAGAAAAACTTGATTACAAACTCTAGATCCTAGGCATATTTATAGTATTTGGCTAATTCAAATCCATCTAATATTTGGAAAACAAAATCCAACTAGAATCCTAATAGAAATAAATCCTAATCCAACATGAAGTAGAATCCTAAATCAAGTAGAAACATAAAATTGAATCCTAAATCAAGTAGAATTCTAAAAACTTAAGAAGTATTAAAATATTGTTCCGGCGTGGTCGGGTCGGCTTTAGGCCGGGTCTTGATCGGTGAACGCATCATTCACCTCCACTTGAGAAGAATTCGTCCTCGAATTATGATCTGGGTATGATAACTCAACGTCCGGCAAATACAAAGAAAGATCAGCAACATTGAATGTTTTGGAAATACCCATATGATTTGGCAAATCCACAACATAAGCATTATCATTGATCTTCTTTGTAATCTTGTAAGGACCATACTTCTTTGGCTTGAGCTTATTCTGTTGTCCTGTAGGAATCCGTTCCTTCTTCAAGAATATCATGACTTCATCTCCAACCGCAAATACCTTGTGTTTCCTATGCTTGTCAACTGCTGCCTTGCACTTCTTATTCGCCTCGTGCAACTTTTGCTTGACATCTTTCTGAACTGCTTGAACGTGTTCGGCTAAGTCACTAGCTGCAACACTGAAACCTGGTACCTTTGGTAATTTTACCAAATCCAATGCATGATTAGGAACTTTCATGTATATGATAGAGAATGGTGATCTTCCTGTTGAGCTACGCATGGCGTTGTTGTAGGCAAATTCCGCTTGAGCTATGACTAGGTCCCATTGTCTTGGCTTGTCTTTGCAAACACTGCGAATCAGATTTCCTAAGGTACGATTCACCACCTCTGTCTGTCCATCAGTCTGGGGATGTGCTGTGCTACTGAAATTCAAAGATGAATCGAACATTCTCCACAAGGTAATCCAGAAGTGACTCAAAAACCTTGTATCACGATCCGAAGTAATAGTTTTAGGGACTCCATGTAGTCTAACAATCTCCTTGAAAAACAGTTTGGCTGTAGCTACTGCATCTGCCGTCTTCTTGCATGGGAGAAAGTGCGCCATCTTGGAAAACCTGTCAACCACTACAAAAATAGAATCCATACCTCGTTGGGTTCGCGGTAGACCCAACACGAAGTCCATAGACAAATCTTCCCAAATAGCATTGGGAACAGGCAATGGCATGTAGAGACCGGCGTAAGAAGAGTGCCCCTTAGCTGTTTGACATATATAACACCTCGCCACAATAATAGAAACATCTCTCCTTGCTCTTGGCCAATAATACCTTCCCATAACAACTTCAATAGTCCTGTCTCTGCCAAGATGCCCTGCTAAGCCACCACCATGCAAATCCCGAATAATTTTCTCACGAAGAGATGTGCAAGGGATGCACAACTAATTTCCCTTCATGAGAAACCCATCATGCACATAGAAATCTCCTGATGGTTGCTGAGACATGCATTGTTCCCACACATGTTTGAAATCCTCGTCTGTCGCATATAATTCTTTCAAGCACTCAAACCCAACAATCTCAACACTAAGGGTCTTGATCAAATCCACACGCCTACTCAAAGCGTCTGCCACTCGATTATGCTGTCCCGACTTATGTACAATTTTATATGAAAATTTATCAATAAAAGCAGACCATCTAGCATGCATATCACTCCTCAATTGCCTTTGGCTACTCAAGTACTTAAGAGCTTGGTAATCCGTGTAAAGAACAAATTATTTGGCAATCAAGTAATGTTCCCATATCTTAAGAGCCCTCACTACTGCATAAAACTCCTTATCATAAGTAGACCACTTTCTTCTGGCTTCACACAACTTCTCACTGAAAAATGCAATTGGTCTCTTCTCTTGGGACAACACAGCACCTATACCCACTCCACTCGCATCACATTCAACCTCAAACAAATTGTCAAAGCTTGGCAAAGCTAAGACAGGAGCGGTACATAATTTATCTTTTATCAAGGTGAAACTTTGCTCTTGTTCTTCACCCCAATGGAACTTTCCTTTCTTTAAACACTCAGTAATTGGAGCCACAATACTACTAAAGTGTTTGATAAACCGCCTATAGAAAGTTGCTAACCCATGGAAACTTCGCACATCACTGACATTTTTAGGAGTTGGCCATTCTCTAATAGCTCGCACTTTTTCCTCATCTACCTTTACGCCCTCTTTACTTATAACAAAGCCCAAGAACAACAAGTTCTCACTCATAAAAGTACACTTCTTCAAATTAGCATAAAGTTTGTTTTCCCTCAACACCTCTCGAATATGCCCCTCATGCTCATTAATAGACTTACTGTATATCAAAATATCATCAAAATACACCACAATGAATTTACCGCTGAAATGGCGTAATACTTGGTTCATTAGTCTCATGAAAGTGCTTGGTGCATTGGTTAGTCCAAAGGGCATGACTAACCACTCAAACAACCCATCTCTCGTCTTGAAAGCTGTCTTCCACTCATCTCCAGATCGAATTCTGATTTGATGATAACCACTTCTAAGATCAATTTTGGTAAAAATCACAGCCCCATCAAGTTGATCAAGCATGTCATCGAGCCTAGGAATTGGAAATTTGTACCCAATAGTAATTTTGTTGATGGCTCTACTGTCAACACACATCCTCCAACTCCCATCTTTCTTTGGTGTCAATAATGCTGGCACTGCACATGGACTCATGCTAGTCTGAATGTGCCCTTTTCTCAACAATTCCTCTACCTGCTCACGCAAAATCTCATTCTCCCTAGGACTCATCCTATAGTGTGGTAGGTTAGGCAAGCTAGCACCATGAACCAAGTCAATGTGGTGTTGAATATCTCTCATAGGAGGTAGCTCATTAGGCAACTCCTCAGGAACCACATCATGAAATTCCTCCAACAATCCCTACACCTCCACTGGAATTTGATTCACCTTCAGTAGCTCACTCACACTCTCTCCCTTGATAACCAATAAGTGAACCTCTCGAGTATCCTTACACTCCCTCACAAACTCAGTGTGTTTATGTGTAATGGTAAGAAAATTTCGCCCCTTCACTTTAGAAGCTTTGGTTTGATTCTTTTCCACTATGGGTAACAAAGTATAACGCACACCTTCTTTCTCAAGCTGACATGTGTTCTTCCTACCCGAGTGCTTAGCATCCACATCAAATTGCCAAGACCTCCCAAATAAAATATGGCAAGCATCCATATCAACAATATCACAATAGACTTCGTCGGAGTACTTACCAATAGAG
Organism: Diospyros lotus; assembly: GCF_014633365.1. NCBI lineage: Eukaryota > Viridiplantae > Streptophyta > Magnoliopsida > Ericales > Ebenaceae > Diospyros > Diospyros lotus. Next base: position 7,118,730 of record NW_026267104.1, on the reverse strand, counting down.
AAAGGCACCCTGCAACGTTCATCCACATGTATGCCACCAACTTCTTTGATCCATCCAATCATGTAAGGGCTTGGATGTTTTTCAGGAGTTAACTGCATCTTTGCCACCACGTCTCTTCCTATGATGTTCTCCTGACTTCCACTATCAATAATCAACTCAAAAGATTTTTCCTTTCACCGTACACCTCGTGCGAAAAAGCTTATGCCGTTGAGTAGTATCTTCATTCTTTTGAGATAGCATTAACTTCCTCATTACATAGGTATATTGCCCATGTCCATAATCTTCTTCGTCATCCTCCCCATCAGGCCCGCAATATACTTCCTCTTCAGCAACATCTTCCTCTTCCTTTTCTACAATGTTAACTGTTTTCCTCCTTGGACAATCACTAGATCAATGCCCAACCTCATTGCACTTGAAATATTTTAAAAGAATAGGCTTTGCATAAGGATTAGGGGATTTTGGAAGATTAAAAGTAGTACCTCGAATGTTTCCCTCCGTTGTAGCCTTATTAGGGTTGATTGTATGGGGTGGATTGGAGGGTTGCGCTCCTTGAACCGACTTGCTTTTATCAAAAGCTGGTTGTTTGTTTTCATTCTCATTATACCGACGATAGTTGTCATTACGAGATCTCTCACTCAACATTAACTCAACCTTTAAAGCTAAGTTCCTTGCTTCTTGCACACTCAGAACCATTTGAACCCCAATTTTATCACGAATAGCAGGCTTCAATCCATTCAAGTAACGAGCTACTTGTTGATTGTCACTTTCTAACAATTGGTTTCTCTCCGCTAATCGTAAAAACTCAGAGGTATATTCATTTACACTCTTCATTCCCTGTGCACATCTTTGATAAGCTTCAAACATATATTGTTCATAGTCAGGGGGCAAAAACCTACCTCTTAACAGTTGCTTCATTCGTCTCCATGTCTGAACTGGCTGTCAGCCTTCCCTCAATCTCGTTTCTCTTAATCGCTTCCACCAAATAGATGCACCGCCCTTCAACATGTAAGCCACTAACTTTACTTGTCGTTCATCTGCGATCTCCATGTATTCGAAAAAACGGTCAACCTCAGTGATCCAATCCAAGAACCCCTCAATATCAAGATCTCCATTAAAGGTGGGAATATCAACTTTTAGTTTATACTCATCGTTGCCCCAGTGGTTGTGCTAATGCGCATTCCTCCTAACCCCTCTACCACCAGGGTTAGCTATTGCTCGACCAAAATCATCCTCTTCGTCGCTATCTTCAATCATTGGTCTTCTAGGATTAACAAGGACATGATTAATGGGTGGTCTTCCCGCTCCGGCTTGATTCACCCCATTATTCAAGTTCCTGTCATCATCAACTCGTAGTAAGGTGCCCAATTGGTTGCTATGTTGCTCCAATCGTTGCTGGATAGTACAAGTTACTTCCCGCTATTCTTCGATTGCTCTCCAAACTGCGGACAACCCCTGATCACCGTCACGAGGCTGGTTGCTACCGTTACCTTCAAGATTGACCATCTGATTGGTTGATCAACCGCTCTGATACCACCTGATGCAGCGTGTAGCGCGAGTGTGAAGAAAACACACCAAAATAAACCCTTGAAAGAGCAAACTTCAATGGCCGAAGTTGGCTTTCAAGAAGATGCAAAAACAAGACTGTTTTGCTAAGAAAACCCAAATAGGTTGCTGAAATTTGATTAAGAAAAACTTGATTACAAACTCTAGATCCTAGGCATATTTATAGTATTTGGCTAATCCAAATCCATCTAATATTTGGAAAACAAAATCCAACTAGAATCCTAATAGAAATAAATCTTAATCCAATATGAAGTAGAATCCTAAATCAAGTAGAAACATGAAATTGAATCCTAAATCAAGTAGAATTCTAAAAACTTAAGAAGTATTAAAATATTGTTTCGGCGTGGTCGGGTCGGCTTTGGGCCAAGTCTTGATTGCTGACTGCATCACAGCATCAAGTCAATATAGTGACAAATAACTGGTCAAACATCCAGTTAATACATTGCCAGGAACTGGAGCATAATTGCCTGATGTAAGACAACTCAAGTTGGAAGAGCCTGCACAAGCAAGTAGTTGACACAAAAACTCATGCAATCCATTCACTTAGTTGTTTCTCAGGATTATTAATGATGTTCTACAAGAATGTGCATAAGCTATGTTACTTGACCTGTCCTTGCATTGCCATAGCTTGAATAATGCAAAACTGAATTGGGTAGCAAGGCTAAAACTATGCTTTTTTCTATTATGGAGAAAAAGTTACGGGTACAGATTACATCAATGCGATCAGTTTAGCGACCATATATATTATGATCCTGCATAAATTTCCATGAGCACTATTTAAGCATGTCCATTTCCCACACATAGTCACAGTCTTCTCTTTTCTTCCTTTTCTTTATTGTTACACCAATTTCAGGCATATTCACATTGTGTGCATATAGACATGCTTTCTAACCCACATGATAAACTAAAAGATGAATTTAAAGAACAATAACTCAGTGGAGTACCTGAGATAAGTAGGGCCATAAAAGGAAACTGCAACTCTTGTTCTGTTAACCTAAAACCAAAGAAATAAGTAAAATTTGAGCATAAAACATACACACGTCATTTCTTTCTTTTTTCTTTTCCTAATCATACATAGCACGTTAACTAAGCAAGCTCGCAGTCACTAGTACATCCTATCCGGTTCTTCTGCATTGTTAATTGCAGCCAAGGACAAGCAAATTTTAACTGTTTTCCCACTACATTTGGATCTTAGATTTGTTGGGTGAAAGGAGAAGAAGCGAAATTACTTGTATCACCATTTCTGATAAGCACTATCCACTCACTCCTCTAGAGGTTGATAAAATAGAAAAATGGGGTTATTTCAATAATGACTATCTATTACGTGCAAATATCTTGTAGGTGGGTGATAAGTTTGAAAATCAAAATTAAAATGTAGGCAAACCAACATTCAAAAAGAGAAGATGACAGCATAAACAATCTTTGTTAGGCAGTTACCACATCTAAAATGATTGCACAAATCAATAAATAGGGATCAAGCAATGAAGATATATTTTGGAGAAAAGAAGAATAACAGAAATGCTAAACAAATTAGATATTTGTTTATTTTATCCCAAAAAGTAGGAATAGGTTAATTTCATGTTCATAATAAAGAAGGATTAGGTTTTTTTTTATTTTATTTTCAAATATTTAGATTTCTCGTTATTGAAATTCTAGTAGGATTATGTTTTTTTCTCCATAAATAGGAGAAAAATTAAGAGGAATTCTTGTGTTTGGTTCATAATGGACAGATAGAATTTGGATTTTTTTCTCTCTCTACTGTTTTTTTTTCTCTGCTCTCTTTCTCCTCCTCTACTGTTCTTCCTTACCACCACCCCCCTAAAAAAACACCTCTCGTTTCATCTTTGCTTCTTCTTATCCCTTCTACTGCTCTATTGCAACTCTTCTTCTTCTATCTGTTTTATTCTCTTCTCTTTTCTTCTTCT